>NC_137211.1:10731855-10941855 GCF_949987685.1 Ammodytes marinus | reverse complement strand
AGAAGAAAGAACGCTACAAACCAGCACCCGTCTCACTGCCGGTGCACCTGCAAAGCAAAAGATGGGTGAATGTTTATTCGCCTACAATGGCGGAGCAGGTAAAAATCCTTCCCAATGTCTGTTTTAATGGTTTTTATCATGTTTTATCACACTTATGGATCTGAGATGATGCTAGATAACTCGCTGCTTGAAGACCGCAGTGCATTAATGTGGTGACGTAGGGACGAGCGAGGGGACTGCTAGTAACTGCAGTAACAGACAGGAAGTTAGCTAAAGAACCATTCCACTTACAGCACCTTTAAAGTTTCCTTGTGTCGTTTTAGACCTCTAGAAGCGCTATGGAGCTAGTTTTTTTGGAGTGGGTCACTGTTTTCTTTTTCTAGTGCACAAGGACCCACATGCGAGTACGATAGACATTCTTACTAATGTTACACTATTCCACTTAGGCATGAAATGATGTGTAAATTCTTCGATTCATGATTATCCTGGCCAAAATACACTTCCCGGGCCCAAAATAAGTCACACATTCAAATATTTCATTGGACCATCTTTAGTCTGAATACGGCACATATTCGCTGTAGCACATTTTGATAAGCTTTTTTTTGGCACATAAGGTTGCTGAACCTAGACCTGACCATCTGAAGCAACCCCAGATCCTACTGTACACTGACCCCATAGACTTGTTCAGTACCCATTAGGGATGATGGGAGCATCACTTCATCCGCCTCTCTTCTTACCCTGATGCACCCATCACTCTGGAACAGGGTCAATCTGGTCTCATCAGACCACACAACCCTTTTCAATTGCTCCCGAGTCCAATCTTTATGCTCCCTGGCAAATTGAAGCATTTGTTATCCTGATATGCCCCACTGATTAGTGTTTTTTTAAGGCTACACAGCTGTATAGCCCATGTCCCTTATGACCCCTTGCATTGTGTGTGTGGAAATGCTCTGAATTTATTAAACGTGGCCAAGAGTTCTGCCGTCGATATTTTACATTTTGATTCCACCGAATGTGATCTCCAATCATCATGATCATTAAAGATTTTTTTTAACCACATTTCTTCTATTAACCCCTATCTTTTCGGGTTTTAAATAATGCGTTGGACAGTTCTTAACCCGATTTAAGTAGTTTCAGCTTCTCCTTAGTGAATTTCTTTGTTTCATGCAGGCCAATAATTTCACCGTTCTCAAAAAGAGTAACATCTTTGTGTTAAGAAACAAATATGTTTATTGCAGAACAGTTAGTAGGCACGTTTAAAAAACTTGTGAATGGATTTTTTTGTGAAAAACAATCATTTAATCTTAAATAATCAACTTTGTTCATGTGGTATACAATGCAAAAGCTGAACCTTAAGCCATGGTGACAAGTTTAGGATTTAGAAATGACTAGAAATATACAGCTCCCTCTTTAGACAATTCAGAATGAAACAGGAAACCAATAATATAATATTTGCCACAATAAACATATTGGGAGTGTTATTAATTTCAATTTGTGATAAAATTGTATCCCCTCCCATCCTTTATTCCAATGATTGAAAGTGAAAAAGCTATAGTTAACATGGACCTAAGCAATGCTGGAAATTCAAGTACTTTATAAACCTGCTTTACAAATGATTTAAAAGGAAAGGCACTAAACACATTCTTTACATAGTAAACACAAAATGTAAATAGAATGTTTACATCTTATATAAATCTAATATTGAGCTAGATGTACAACGTAGAAGTTGAAGAGAGAATCTCTGTTATACAGTTTGAAGTCTGCTGTAACATGGTGAAAATACCACACTACAAAGCGCTGATCCCCCATCGCTCAAACCCGCAGACCCCCGGCACGTTCACAAACATGCACTCAAACACACTCTGAGGAGGACAACTTGTGAACAGCACATGGGGGGGGAAATGCTTCCCTCGGAGTACACTGGTCCAATTCATTCCCCTTTTAATCCGCTCTGTGCTCTCTGCCTAATTTGGTCTCTGCTTCTTATACACGTCTAAGTCAGACTCAGTTGGTGATGCAGGCTACAATACACCAGTGATAAAAACAGTTTTACTACACCCCTTCTACTTTTTTCAAGGTCACTTTCCTTTTTCCAGCATCTGGGGGAAAGTGATATTATACACTCTTCCCGTGTTGACAACATGGTTGTGTCAAAGAATGGCAGGTTTTCACAGGCATGCAAGTTTAGTTTAGATAACTTTTTTTGTATTATGTTAGTTATTTGATGACATATATTCCTGAGAATTTTACAGATATGTCCTATCTTGATTTTTTCAGGTTTCATAGAGAACATGTTGCCTACAAAAATATTAAATTTCGAGAAAAATTTGGGCTTTTGGTAATAAAGCATTTCTTTAATTTATGTTTGATCAGGGTTCCAAATCAATGCTTTTCTTTAATTTCCTTATAGGTGGTTAACCCTGTCTCTCAGCTTGAACGTCCTGTATTCAGAATATACTGCTTGGTTTGGGCTTTCTATGAGTCTTCATGTTAAATTGTCCATTGGGAGTGAACATGACTGTGAAAAGTTACCTGTCTTTCGCATTACTGTAATATTGCAAATAATTTACTCCGTCTCCTCTTTACTCTACTTTCTACAAATTCATGCACGTGTTACATGCTTCACCGCGCTCTCTGGGCAGGTCAAAGTTTGCTATTCAGCTTTGTCCAGTGAGTTTGTCAACCAACACAAACAATGATTCAGTGTGGTCAGAAATACAGAACTCATTATGCTGACAATGTGCCATCACTTTGTTTTTTATAACATACTAGACAGCAGTGCTGTCATGCATTGTTTGAACGGTGTGTGACTCCTTTGCTCAATATTTGTTACACACAAGGGACCATTAAATAAATTTTCTTTTTTGGTCTTGAGTGCTGGAAAATGGAATGGGGCGACTGTGGCTCAGTTGGTAGAGCGGGTTGGCCGATGATCAATGGGTTGGAGGTTCGATCCCCGCCCCGGCCACCAGTGTCATAGTTGTTGTGTCCTCGGGCAAGACACTTAACCCACCTTGCCTTGTGTGAATGTCGATAGTTAGCCTGCTATCGGTGTATGAATGTGTGTGCGATTGGTAACGTGGGAATGGGAACAGGTCTCCCTTGCAAAAGAGTCTTCGGTCTCAATGGGATATACCTGTATAAATAAAGGTTAAAAAAATAAAAAATAAAAATAAAATGGAGGGTACACCCTGTGTCATATTTCCTGGACCCCCACAAGCCCTTCACAGGATCAGCTAATATAGATGGGTGAATTCAATTTATATACCTTGATGAAATTTCCACTTACCTCATCTCTTTGCATGTTGCATTATCCTCATACTGGACCTGACACTGTCCCTCTGAGGAGCTTATGGTGAATATATCGTCTGATGCACCAGTCAGCGACAACAGCCTGGCATCAGAGCAAGTGTGACTTCAGAACAAGAGTTTTTATTTATTTTTTAGATAATTTTTTTGGCATTTTTCAAGCTTTATTGGAAAGTACAGAGTTGAAATGGGGAGACAGAGAGAGGGGGGATGACCTGCAGTAAAGGTCCACGAGTCGGATTCGAACCCGCGACCACTGCAACGAAGGCCGGAGCCAATATGGTACGCACTCTATCCACAACGACACCGGAGCGCCTGAGAACAAGAGTATTAAATGTCTATGTTTTGAAACTGCGTACCCAGGAAAACAAAGCAACCAAGACATGCCTTTGTCTTATGAACAAGACACACCACCTGCACAGCAGCATGTGTACTATGCAATCAGCCACAGTGCATTCTTCTGTGACTGTTTGATTTACAGTTTTTTACAATTGCTAAACCACAGTGAGCACAACTGGAACGACAAGTGCAAAACTCTAACAACAGTATGCAGAGCAGCGGTTCATTCGGACCAAACTGTAGCTCGGTTTTCATTGCTTAAACACCATTTTCAAAACTCTACACACCTATCTCATGGCTTAACCACAGCCTGCACAACAATGGTGGAATTCCAGCACTTTTTTCAAATGCTAACACACTGCTGCCACAACTGTAAACCACACATTCAAAATAGAATGAATGCCTTTCAAACACTGCGGATTGCAATTTCAACTGAAACACTAAGATGTCTTGTTTAGACTTGTTAGTGAACATATATACAGTATAAAGGGAAAGCTCGAAAATATATATATTTTTGGAAATGGACCATGGAAGACAGGTTGTTGGAGGTAGAAGAGTGGCAGTGAGAGTGTGGATGTGTGGAGGAAGACCTAGAAGACATTGAGCTGTACTTTTTGATGAAATACAAAGGGCAACACTGACAGACCCTGTTGTGAATCATGGTCTCTCATTGAGAGAGGCAGGGTTGAGAGTGCAACCCAATCTGCAAATATCTAAAGTTGCATCTGTAATACGAATTTTCCAGCAAACAAACAGCTTAGAGTTGCATCCTTACAGTAAATGACAACATTACAGGAATTCATTTCTGTATTACAATTATAGAATATTTACACAGATAAATACTACATTTGGAAATGTTTTCAATAAAGTATACAAAATGTGTATCTATTGAAGCAAACTTCTGATTTTCATTTCTTTTTGTTTTCCTAAAAAAACTTGTATGTTATAAAATAAACAATTTCATGTGAAAGAATTTCACCCTTTCATCAAAGAAAATATTATCTAATTTGTGTGAAATAACTCATATTATTCAAACTGTAAAGATTAAAAGTTTGTAATTTGTGTATTGGGGTTTGAGGTTAGTGTTTGTACTCTGAGCAGGTTCTGAGTGACAGGGTGTGTTATCTCGATGAGGCTGGTTCATAGTGTTTGCTGCACTGAACCTGTTTTGCAGGTGAAGTGAACTGTGCAGCTCCAGTGACTGTTGGTAGTGCAGACTGTAGTTAGAGTTGTGCACATTGAGCTACAGTTGTGCTGTGGTTTAGCGATCGAAAAAAACTGTAATGCAGCTGATTGACTTTGAATCCCATGTACACACCCATGTCAGACTTGTTCTTCATCTCTGCTGCTGTTTTCCCTTCTGAGTAATCTGCGATGCCAACACCGCCTTCACATGCAACTGTGGGCTCTATTTCCCAGGCGCTCCCCATTAAAAAATATTTTTATTTTGACTTAGCTGTAGTTGAACTCTTAATATCGAGTAGTGTTTGTCCGGAAGTTGTGTTATACCAGAAAATATTCCAAAGTATTTGTTCTGTCCGTCCATGTTCGACACTTCTACCTGTATAGCTAATGCATGAATATACAAAGTCTTGTGTGTTTCTTCTTAACAAGGTTCACTACACATCTGGAACAAGTCAAAGTCTTAGAAAGAAGATCATTTGCAAGCGTTCTCAGAGAAATCGCTTGAAGATTTAAAGGTCACATGTTTACAGCTGGGATGCCAAGTCAAACTGCAGTACAGCTGCAGTTCAGCTGTCTTATTATGCTGGCATCAACAGGCTGGTTTACAGTTAAGGTTAACTTAACTTCATAAGTTACACATTTACTTAATGTACATACACGTGTGGACACACGCGTAGTACACCAGAACATTATACACACCGAACATGACATTATTTTTAACATCTAGTTAAAAAACTAAATTTAATTATCAATCTACTTAGTGATACATTATTCCCCCTCTTTGGCCCACTTTGTCATGTGCCAATTCACAAATTTAAAGGTGGAGTCAGCAATTCTGGAATATCCTTGTTGTGAACTTGAGTCAAAATCAGTGAATCTCCCCCTCACACGTTGCTACCTGTCTGCACTGTGTATGCAATGAAATTAATAGACAGGCTTGTTGCCACAGATGCCTTTGTTTACATATCCTTTGTTTTCATGCCAGTTTACAGACCCTAGGCTGTCTACAAATCTGTAAACTACAACTACAAATGTATGTCTACAAATCTACGAATCTATGTACCAGCAAACACACAGTACGGATAGGTAGCGTATAGTGGAGATATAGTAGAATAGCCTGAAACCACTTTCACTTGCATCCTTTGGTGTGGTGAACAGGCCTGTGTGTGTTAGTGACTTAACAAGTTAATCCAGCATTATTGTCAACTGTCAGTTACCCTTCCAGTATAATTGTGTACCACAATACATAATGATAACACATAATTGGCCGACATTAGTATCCTTGAATGGTCCAAAAGGATTCATGAAATTAATGTCAATGCAAAATATTTTCAGCATTGAATGTGTTTTACTTATTAGATAAGCAATTTAGAATATTAGGTTTCAACACTTGTTATTCTAAAATGCTGTATGTACTTGCATTATCCACTTGAAAACATGTCGTGCCTTTCTAAACATGTATGACCTGTAATACGATGGATGCTTATGATTAGGCAGCCTATGAGACCTTGACGTTATCGATTTTCTTCTTTTTTGTCCTTGTTTTTGTCCTTATGAAACCAAGGAAGCCATGAACCTGTTCAGGAAAGATGCCATGACCACTAAGAAGGAGAAAGAGAAAGAGATTCTATATGAAGACCCTCCAGATGGAGGTTGGGGCTGGATGGTGGTGCTGCATTGCTTCCTGGTATTTCAACCTCATATTGCATGCACACATACTGTAGTTATCCCAAACAGCACATTGCTTTTTCAACAACTTCTCTTCCCAAACACTGGGATCAAATATTGTCTGCAATGATGTGGTGTCTGGTAGTTTAGAACAATTTCTCAAAAGAATGATAGCATTGAAAACAAAAAAACCTTAAGCAGACCTTCAACAATTGTCAATTTAAAATAATTTCTGTAGGGAAATGTTTTCATCGCAAAGCTCAGCCTGCAACAACCTGTCTAACCGCCTATCATTTGTGTGTGTGTGTGTGTGTGTGTGTGTGTGTGTGTGTGTGTGTGTGTGTGTGTGTGTGTGTGCACGTTTGTATGTGTGTGCGTGTGCGGGTACTTGCAGGTAAATGTCCTAGTGATGGGAACACTGAAGAGCTTTGGGATATTCTTTGTGGCATTCCAAGATGAGTTTGGAGGCTCTGCAGAGAGCATCAGCTGGATTGGTTCCATCATGTCGAGTCTGCGTCTTTCTGGAGGTGCGTTTTTTGGGACGAGTCAACTTTTCTGCATCTCCCATGTAGCCCTGCGTCCAGTCCATTGAGTAGATATAGTATATAGATTAAAGGGTCCCGAGGTTTTTCTTTTTTGATCGTATCCTGATTTGGAAAATTGAATGGAGGAAGCGGGCAACATTTTGACCATTTGAACTGTGTTTCCTTTCTTCTATCTGCCTGAAGCACCCATTGCCTCTGTGGCCTGTGCAAAGTTCGGAACCAGAATGACCTCCATCACCGGGGCATTGCTGGTCAGTGGAGGCTTCCTCATGAGTATCTTCGCCCAAAGTGTGGTGTTCCTCTATGTCAGCATGGGAGCAATAGTCGGTGAGTTGAAGATTGCTCAGTGAGACTCACACCTGCTGTTTCCCTGATGACTCCCTTTGATAATGATTGTCCTCTTTTCTTCTCTAAGGAATGGGTTTTGCACTACTATATCAATCCTTCTCAGTGGTCACAGCGCTGTACTTCCGAAAGAGGCTAGCGACCGCTTATTCCATCGCCCGTTCTGGGATGGGTTTGACCTTTGCCCTTGCTCCATTCACTCAGCTGCTTCTGGACCGATATGCTTGGCAAGGTAGGAAGGAACATCTGTCCATTTAGCAGGCAGTGTCAGGCCCTAATGCATTTATTTGATTGGCGCACATTGTGGTATGAATGTAAGAAATGTTTCACAGCATATATAAGGTGACATTTGGGTCATGTACACTGTTTGTCCCCACAGGGGCGATGCTGATTCTTGGTGGCCTCATGCTGAATCTGGTGGCAACTGCGATGCTTCTGCGACCCATCAACATAAAGCCTTCTGTGCCAAACCCTACCTCTTCCCCCAGCCAAAAGAGCCCTACTCTTTCCCTCAAGAGCTCTTCAGAGAAGGAACACACCAAGAGCTGTTTGAATGGCTCCTCCCACTTATCCAATGGCATCTCCAAATCAGACTCATTGCCGTCGCCTCCTCTTGCCCCTCACAGAGACGCTGAGAACCTGGGGGGCCAATGTACTCAGGGACTCCAGGATCAGTCGGTGAACCCTGAACTGACCAGACTGGTCCTCAATGGTGTGAATGGCCATGAGCCCAACAGTGACTTGGGTCAAAATAAACCCACCACTCCAGAAAGCTTAGCGGAGTTCAATGGCAGTATGAATGGGTCCACAATTGTTGGATTGTCCTCACATGCCAGCACACCGAGTGAGGTGACTGTCATAAAAGCCAAGGGACTGGACTTCTCCCTGCTAAAGGACCCATTCTTTTGGATATACACCTGGTCCGTGGTCTTCAGCCAGCTGGCCTACTTCATCCCCTATTTCCACTTGTCTGCCCGTGCCAGAAACCTGGGCATTGATGCAATGGATGCTTCCTTTATCATCTCTGTGGCAGGTGAGGAACACATTGCTCAATAGCTCCTACTGCGTTTAAATAAAAATTAATCTCATGGAATAGTTAGACATATGCGGAAATACTGGTGATTATTTTCTTGACAAAATGAGATGAGGAAATTGATACCACTCCTGTATCTGTACAGTAAATATGTAGTAAAAGGCAGCAGCTGGTTAGCTTACATACATGTTGTTACATTTGGAAAGTCCACATGTAACAAAATCCACCTACTAGTACATCCAAAGGCAAGACACACCGGGCGGGTTAGTCAGCTCCAGTCTCCCCGACGCGATCAAAAAAGTGCGAAGAACACACCGAGCCGACTACCAACTTGCCATACACTCTGCGCTTGCGCGAGATGTAATGTCTCCATAACAGCAGACGGCTCTAATCTGTATTGTGGCCCCAAAAAAAAAAAACGGAAATGACAGGACAGCTCTCTAGACCAAAACACAGAGCACATCCATTGTTGTAGTGATACAATACTGTTGTTAGCTCTCGGGCTTCTTCTTGTGGAAGAAAAAAGATGTTGCAGGCGAAAAAGAAGTAGAAATCGCTGTTTACGTGGTTTGTTTACCATCCTCACTTCCAGGCTTCACTGATTCGCTAGCCCTCCACCAATCAGATTGCCCCGGCTGAAAGACTGGCCGACGCCAATTACACACTTTGAATCGGGTGAAAAGGACACTGACTACATTGACGACGGCTGACGTCACCGAATACACCAAACAGACTCATGTCCCCGCCCCCTCCAGGCTCTCCGACGATGTCCGACGCCCGATTATCGGCCTGGTGTGTCTGCGCCTTTAAGCTCACTAACTTGAGCGTTGGATGTTGTTTGTTAATCTGCACAAAAAACAGAGTGTACTATTGAGACGTGACTTGGACTCAGTCACTTTCTCACGTTTGCAAAGTCATAACTTCAGTTAACAAGTCTCGGCTTGTGGCCTTTGTCAGTCACCATACAACACATTTAAGGAAAAAGTATTTAAGATGATTATGAAAGTTTTTGGATTAAACACCAGTAATGCATTTGACTTAAATTCAAATAATTAACCTGATGGACTCCGGATTGGTCAGCTGTTTGTCTTTGAATGTTGCTTCAAGCAGCTACTATACAGGGGCTGAGAAAAGGGAGTTCCCTGTTTCTTTAAGACTGGGTTAAAGGAGTGATGCAAAAAAAAAAGTCCTATGTCAACTTGGCATTAATTATTTGTGAGCTTCTCAGACTCCGCAGTCTTATGTAATGAAAGCGCTTACATAAAAGCTGAACTTTGGTCCACTGGCCAGAGCATGTGTGTTAACACCAGCACTGTGCCATTGATGAGGCCACTCCATATGACAAAAAAACAGCATTAACATTTTGACCACTGACCACATGTGCGTGTAGTTCCTTGAGAGTGCCAAGTCAGGCTTTGTGAATAATTGAGATGCTCCAGATGGGGTTGGGCGTTTATGAGTTACATGTTCATGTTCTGTTATCCATCTCTTGGTAATCAGTCCTTAGCAGACAGAGGTTTGTATGACATTTGGGGAAAGGTGTTATTTTACATAAGAATATTGAGAGTTAAATGGAATGAGAGACATATCACTGACTTTAGGATGAGGGTGGGAGAGATGCAATGCTGATATTTTATGCATTACATTCTTCTCATCTTTTTATATGAATGGGTTTAGATTAATCTGACTGTTTAAGTGATATACTTGTATTGCGCCGAATCATTTTTTTATATCGTAAACTTCAGCATGAAGAAGTCCTGGAAAAATACAGTGTTTCCTTTTTCAGCAAGGCAGATTGACACCACCACCGCTGGAGAAAATGGGGAAAATATTGAGAAAACGATATGCCCTGCACAAGAAACATAGCCTCTATGAAAACATTAATGGATCGAGCTAAAATTTAGATGACTAGTTAAATGATTCTGGTCTATAAAATTACACGAAAACTTGAAAATGTATGCATATTATGTATGGTTTCCTAAACCAATATCTATAGTGTTTTCTTATGATACTTATATACAGTCATATGAAAAAGTTTGGGAACCCCTCTCAGCCAGCATTATAATTGACTCTGCTTTCACACAAAAAAGATAAAAGTGGTATGTCTTTCATTTACCAGGAACAGCTAAGTACTGGGATGTTTTCCAAACAAAGATTTTTTGAAAAGCAGTATTTAGTTTTATGAAATTAAATAAAATGTGAAAAACTGGCTGTGCAAAAATATGGGAACCCTTGTGGTCTTGCTGATTTTAATGCATGTAACAGCATTTAAAACTGAGGACTTTAAACACAAAATTGGTTGGATTATGTTGTTAAGCCTTGAACCTCATATAAAGGTCTGTTTAATCATGATAAAAGGTATTTTAGGTGCCTAAATGCAAGTTCCACTTCTCTTTGACTCTCTGCAGAAGTGAGACAGAATGCGATCATCAAAACAGCTCCCAAAAGATCTTAAAAACAAAGATTATTCATTGTCATGGTTTAGCGGAAGGCTACAAGAAGCTTTCCCAAAGGTTTAAATGGTCAATTTCTACTGTAAGGAACGTTGTCAGGGAATGGAAGGACACAGGCACAGTTGCAGTTAAACCCAGGTCTAGCAGACCAAGAAAAGTACAAGAGCGGCATATGCGGCGGATTGTGAGAATGGTTGCACACAACCCAAAGATCACCTCCAAAGACCTGCAAGAACATCTGGCTGCAGATTTTGTATCTGTACATGGTTCTACAATTCAGTGCAATTTGCACCAAAACATCTGTATGGCCGGGTGATGAGAAGGAAGCCCTTTCTGCGCCCACACCACAGATACAGTTGCATGGAGTATGCAAAAGCTCATTTAGACAAGCCAGCTTCATATTGGAAGAAAATGCTTTGGACTGATGAGACAAAAATTAAGTTATTTGGTCTTTATAAAAAGCAGATGTTTTGGTGCAAATTGCGCTGAATTGTTGAACAATGTACAGATACACAATCTGCAGCCAGATGTTCTTGTAGGTCTTTGGAGGTGATCTGTGGGTTGTGTGCAACCATTCTCACAATCCTCCACCTATGCCGCTCCTGTTTTTTTCTTGGTCTTCCATGCCTGGGTTTAACTGCCACTATGCCTGTGTCCTTCCATTTCCTGACAACGTTCCCTACAGTCGAAATTGACAATTGAAACCTTTGGGAAAGCTTCTTGTAGCCTTCCCCTAAACCATGACAATGAACAATCTTTGTTTTTCAGATCTTTTGGGAGCTGTTTTGATGATCCCATTCTGTCTCACTTCAGCAGAGAGTCAAAGAGAAGTGCAACTTGCATTTAGGCACCTAAAATACATTTTCTCATGATTAAACAGACATTTATATGAGGTTCAAGGCTTAACAACATAATCCAACCAACTTTGTGTTTAAAGTCATCAGTTTTACATGCTGTTACAGGCATTAAAATCAACAAAACCACAAGGGTTCCTATATTTTTGCACAGCCAGTTTTTCACATTTTATTTTATTTCATACAACCAAATACTGCTTTTCAAAAAATCTTTGTTTGGAAAACATCCCAGTACTTAGCTGTTCCTGGTAAATTAAAGACATACCACTTTTATATTTTTTTTTGTGAAAGCAGAGTCAATTATAATGCCGTCTGAGAGGGGTTCCCAAACTTTTTCATATGACTGTATATAACTTATGATCTGAATATAGGAGGATGTAGGTGTCTGAATTTTCCCTGTTAAGTTATTTATTAGCTTTGTGCCAAGGATCAGTGCCAGCGAGCAGCAAGACTGACAGATTCTTTTGACTGGCATTTGTTCTGTCACATTTTCTGGTCATGTGCACGGTAATGAGAGAGAAAGAGAGGCAGAGATAGAGGGACGGGGTGCAACCCACACCACAAAGCCACCATCCCAGTGTCCCGCTGTCCCTCTTTCCACGACCCAGTGCTTGTCATAGAGGCCCATTGACTCTGCTGAGGAAGGGAGGCCACTAGTGTCCGGGTCAACCCTCAGCCACCAACCCTGGAGCTAACCGAAGTCGCTAAGCAACAGCTAACCGACTAAATATGCTGGCACGGTGACAAGAGGGGCTCCCAATTTTGTACAAGTGTGTTTGGAAAGTGACTGATGCTTTGCGGAGGATGTGTACAAAAGAGGAGGCGACACAAGCCAACTGCAGCTTCAGCAACTGAAGCTGGGAAAACCAACATGCCTTATATAACGCTTTGCTTTGATCTGATGATAAAGTGTCCCTCTTTAAAGCAAAGGGAATGGCATCTCTTAATGCCTAGCAACCCCCCATGGTCTGCTAATGCCCAGAGGCAGGGAAATACACCTTCTACACTGGTCAGCACTGCAGAGAGAAATCTGGACAAACTTCTATTGTCTCTGAAGCAGTTGGCTTCAGATGCTACTTGCAGGGGCTCAATTTAAACTGCATTGTGCTGAGTTTGAGCAGGAACAGCTGCAGACCTGAACCGCCCCGTTGAGATTAATACACACAAACAAACTCAATACTTGTCTGTGTGCAAGCAGGGGACACCCCAGGACGTTGTCTTGGGTCGCATGAGAGGGACACATAAACACAGCACAGCTGCCTCATGTCATCTTTCTAACCTCAAAGGAGAGATTATGTTATGTAAGAAAAGGAGAGGTGTTCGCTGATGAGGCTTTTTATTGACTATAAATTTGAACTTTATTTAAAGCCTTGAAGGGAAGATGTAGATGATCTTCATTAATTACATCTACAAGTTAATGTATTAGATTAATTCCCCCTTTATTCACAATAAAAGTAAACATGCAGGACTTGATGATACATACTGTATGCAAACTCATAAATATTCAGCAGGATTTTCATCCGTGTTTGAGTTCAAGCAGAGTGGAAGTGGCTGCAGCATGTGCAGTTGTGGTGCAGAGGCTGAGCAAAGGATGGGTAACTGTGATCTGCATAGAACCAGTTTGTTTCATTGATCAATGGCTCAGCGCTGCCTGCTTGTTGCTATTCCTGCAACGGTCAATAAGCCACTGCAGTTTCTGCACCTCCTATCGCGTTCCACTTGACCTCCACAGAGTGCAGCCCATATCTGCCCAGTCATCATACCTGACTAGAGAAAACAATCAATCAGATGGGAATGGAGTGCATAATGAATAGTTTGCATGGGTGTTGACTGTGTAAGACAAATGTTCACAGCTGTCAGTATCAACTTTCTTGCTTGTGAGAAGGAAACAATGGAGACCTGCTAATCCTTCACATTAATACAGTGCAGACCTGTGTAGCTTTGCTGCAGAGCATCATTTTTTTGTGACATGCCCCACCCTCACTCACACTAGCACACACACACAGTGAAGACAGACACCGACACTCCCCCCTGGCATTGTTGTATTTTAAAGATTGTGGCATTGATAGTCAAGGAAAAAGGTCCAGTCACTGGTTCCTTCTCGTACATTAAGCTCATCACTTTAAAATCCAGACAGGACTGTCTGTCTGCCTATACTGGTTTGTGACAGCTTGACGTTAGTTTTGCAGTTATCTTGTCCTGAACATACATAATATTGGATCCTGAAATATTACCATATTGATGGCGCTAGATGGAAAGTGACAGGATCATGAAAGTTAGTGTAATTCATCCTGAGAATGTGTGAACCACATTTAATTGAAATCCCTCTAAATAGTTATCGAGACAATTCACTTAAAAACCTAATCGTGGCAGCACCAGAGGAAACCTAAGGGGGATCACCAAAGTTTAGGATCCATCGTCTTCAAACCATGAAGGTTTTTAGCTAAGACACTATTATGTCTTAAAACAATACATCTCACTTACTTCTGGTTGTATCTATTCATGCAGATTTTTTATTTACCCAATTACTCGACGAGAGACATCCAAAATGCAATCCAACATAATTAAGGTGATTGAAATCTGTGTGTGGTTCTCACATAATTGAAAAGTTACATTTTAAATGGAAATGTCTTTTTAAAGTGTCAACAGTTTCAGGGTAACTGTTTCTGAGTTATAAGTGAGTGAGTAGCGCAGATGAAGGAAAAAATAATGTTACTCTTGAATAAGTGCAATTTTGGATGAATTCATAACCTATAGTCAGATTAAAATCATCTGTCTACATGGCTAGATACCTTTTTTTTCTCTTGCATGCAATTGCCCTACAAGCCAACAGAAGGAATTAAATTGGGAAATGTGTGTTGCAGTAATATTATTTGTCATAGTGCTTATAAAATCAGCCTGCTTGATTCAGTCAATTACACTGGTAGGTGGACATTTGTGTCTGGACTGGATCCTTTTTGTAAATGTTAACATTTGAAGCTCCTTGATTCTTGACATTTCTATCTGAAAGTAAAGAGTGCAGCGAGGCTCTTGTTGTTACTTTTTCGGTTTCCAAAAACACCATTATATAAGAGCAGCTTCTTGTTACTACCTGAATATTGTATTCTATGCATATATCAGTCTGCCTCTCTTACTCCCTATTCATTACATTACTTTATTTCACTTTCATAAATATCAATACATTTCCCAAGGATTTTTATGTCCTTACCTTTTAAAAGCAAATTGAAGCTTGAGACAAAATAACATTGATGGGTTGATATGCAATTTCTTGTGTCCCGATTGTGTATTTTAGTCACCAAAAAGGAAGCACTCATATCAAACCATTGAACTGACTGATTAAGCTGGATGTCTTTTGTCAAGTCTCCTTTTTTACTATTTACTTACTTTTGTTCTTACCCCAAGACTCCTTTTACAGTTTTACTCTGAGTAAAATGAATCTTCATGTTTGCCTCTATAGTTTAAACACATTTTAAATGTACCTTAACGCTCACTCTTCACTCTGTCCAAGTCTGTCATCCACTTATTCCTAAACCTTAAACCTCACCTGTCCGTCTCTGTTGCAGGTATCACAGAGACCATCGCCCAGCTGGCCTCGGGCTGGTTGGCAGACAAGAACCTCTTTCATAAATACCACTACCACAAGGCTTACCTGATCCTGTGTGGCGTGACCAACCTGCTCTCCCCACTGGCAACCTCCTACATCCTCCTGATGGTTTACGCTGTCTTCTTTGCCATCTTCTGTGGCGGATACATGGCTCTACTGCTGCCTGTTCTAGTAAGGAGAGCATCCTCTCAGATAGATATAACTGATACGTTTAGATTCACAGTTCAGTGTCTACCACGGTTAACCTTACAAGGGAGATTCTTTCAATATGATTTGACTTTTCACACAATCCCACCATCTGTCAGTCTCACTCCAGTATCAGTCTATAGTTTATAGACCATGCAAAACCCCTAAAGTATCAGACTCCGTGATCACAGGGGTGTACGACAAAGCCATTTCTAGATGGAACCTAAAACACGTTCAGAGATAATAGGCTATCACATAGGGGTGGGAATCTCTTGGCACCTCACGATTCGATTCCGATTCAGATGTCAACGATTCGATTCTATACCGATTATTGATGCATCTCGATTCAGCAATTCTTTTTAGGTACATTTCTATGCGTGATTTTCAAAAATATACAGTATATAACTGATTCTTGAGAAGCGAGTCAAAAGGCCTTCTTCCAATATTTACTGCTGTTGTTATGTTTAAAAGTAAAAATATTTAAAATTGTAGATGTTATTAGGGATTAAGAATAGAATGTATGGAGCACAATTATCCCCTTAAATTTAATTGTATCATTATCATGTCAAATATACGACACTTGTTATCTTCTCACAACGTCCAAAACAGTGTGTCCACAGAGAAGGGTTTAATATTATATGGCTTTGTTTAGTGTTCCAATACGTCAAGTTTGCAAATATAAAGTGTATCGCTCAAAGATTATCACCAGGTCTACTGAATTCCCAAAGGAGTGGATAAGTAAAAGATTAATGCTTTTTCTAGTTGTTTTCAATCCCAAACTCTGAACATTGGGATCAAGCAAGTTTAATAGAGACTCACCTTTGTGACACTGAAAACGTTTGCCTCAACATACCCGGATGACTCGTAAACTGCATAGAACAGCCCTCTGGTGAATTCACAGTTAGTGTATTTGTGGGTGGGGAGACTTTTGTACTATGTAGTATTGGTTGCATTATGTCATTGTGTCACACACTGAAAGGGAAAAGTATCCTTTAAGCACACCAAACGGAGATGTTTCCCAACCGTCTGTATGGGTGGAACAACATATTAAGACAGCGAGTATCAGGTATCTTCGGGTCACATCACACCTGACAATAAAAATAGGACAGGTTGTAATTAGCATGATTTCACGAGTCAACGGTGAGTTCTCTAAAGGCTGGACATCCCTTTGGGCCAAACATGTGCTTAGTCAAACTAATCAAACCAGTTGTCTGCTGTGGTAAATCACAGATTTTCTTTCTCATCTTTCACCTAGCTTGAACTGGCAAGCAGCGAGGTTTTCTGAGAAGCCTTTTCCCTAATATCAGGTTCACAGACATGAAAAGGAAAACCTGTCATTTAAAAGGCAACAGTTCAATCCTCAAGGCACATACCATAAATCTTTCAAATTATTTTAGCACAAGAGCTAGTATGAGCCAACAACAAAATGGAGTTTGTGATGTGTTTTCTGATCCAGGTAAAGGTTTCTTACGTCAGTAATGTTTTAAAAACAGTGAAATAAATACATGTATGTTCAGCTATAATGAGTTTTTAAAGACAAGGATGGTTATAAATCAGTATGAAGGATTTTTCAATACATTTTGTGAATTCAGCTCAAATTGTTTATGTATTTTAGGCATTTCTTTTTAACATATTAATAATAGCAAACACAGCATTTAAGTGTATATTAAGATTAATTAGACTTTTTTAAAATGTATTTGCAGCCATGGGATACACATATACTAAAAGGAGGATAGTGGAATTGGGTTTGTGCTTATTCCCCAACAAGGTGCCGTAATAGCAGGTGCCTTCAGATAATACTGTTTTTTTTCTTTTTTAGAGAATTTATTATCTGCAAGTATACCATTTTCGAAGATTTAGACAAACTTTAAAAAAAATGTAAGCTGTTTGCCATGCTAAATGACCATGCTCATATTTTGTAACCTCTTTGACGGGTCATTCATCTTCCTGGTCAACTTGTCGAATTGTTGTTTGAGTGTTTTCAACTGGTAGTAGGCTTATTTATTTAAACCTGTGGTATGATTTAGAGTGTGTTTGTCATAATGTGGTTGGTAATGTGAAGTATTTGTGTTTTCTGCAGGTAGATCTTGTGGGGGCAGAGAAGCTCAACAACTCCATGGGTTTCTCAATGTTCTTTGTCGGCTTGGGCTGCCTCACAGGGCCTCCCCTGGCAGGTGAGTGGGTCAAGTCCTGAAAAAACCTTCAGGAGTCGGACATGTGCTAACATACTTTTCCACATGCACACAATAACAAACGTTTATGTGCACTTCATGTGCAGCCGTGACCAAAGTGATTTGTCACGCAGAGGGAAAGATGAGCACATATATTCATGGGGCCATGAATTCCTTGCAGTGCCTGTCTGTGTGTGTTTGCCTGTCTGAGTGCATGCAGTCACTGTGGACTGTGAAAACTGAAACCAACAGGAGAAAAACAACCTAAAGTTAGTGCAGCCTTCAACGCAGACTGGGATTTTGTGGTTGCTTTAACGAAAAACGCATGCAGGTATTAGTGGGTCAGATTTCAGGTTTAACCCTTATGATAACAGTGTTGCGTTCATGGCGAGCTCTTGAGTCACTTTGTCTAAGTGATTGCAGATTGCCTTTATTAGTGTTAAAGAGCTGTGTCTAATCATGGCTTCCTGTTTTTTCCTGTCAGGTTTATCCAGATTCCTTCTTTTGACCAACGCCTTATCTCTGTCAACTAAAAAAAGACATTCTAGAGGCACTGATGAACTGGCACGTTAACTAAACCAGTTTTTTGTCTTCAATACATAAACCAATGAAACCTGCAGGGAACTTATAGTACACCATGGCTCATCATGATTAACACATATATTTTTTTCCTGTAAATATGTGAGGTGTGTCAAGGGATACATAACTATTCTTGCCGCCCTAGGTAAAATGTATCCCGAGTAAAAGAGAAGGGGGGTCCCTTGAACCTGTTGACCTGTGTGTTGGGCATTCCACTCAGAGGAGCTTATGTATTTTGGGGGTGGAAATGTGACTTATAGCCTGCTTTAGGCTAGTATGAAAATAGCATGTGGCTCTCTTTACCATGCCTGAGGTTCAAGTAAGTACCTGACGTCAGGCAGACTATTCAGGGCACAGTTCGTGTTATCAGTACTGCAAACTGTCAGTTAACAGTCTCAGCGGTATAGCTTCAGTGTGGTCATACCTGTTCTTTTGCCTTGCCCCGGGTCACTTTAGACAAGTGAACTCTCACGAGCGAAATGTCAACATGGCTCATGTAAAGGAAACAAAGAAGCACACAGGAACTCAGTGTAAGTTATCCTGCAGGAAACTTGTAACTGTCTAAGGTGACGCATGCTGAAAATGCAATTTGAGCCCTTACAATGCTGTGATGTTATGTACAGAGAACGATTAAGTGTTAAATGTCAAAAACAAAAAATAAAAGTTCAATATCCACGCTGGGGAAAAGATACAACCTAAAGTTAATAGAATCAAATTTGAGAAACACAAAAAAACAAAGCTAAAAAACAATCTAATCTGTGGCTTTAAATGTCAATATGTTTTTTAATGAATGGATTTGGGTTTGTGTTGATCAGGATTCCTGTACGACTACACTCAGACTTACGACTGTTCTTTCTACCTGGCTGGGCTCTGCTATCTGATCTCCTCCCTGTCCCTGTTCTTGGAGCCGCTGGCTCGGCACTGGAAGTCCAAGAACAAACTGACCCGGGACCAGAGAGCAGAAAGCAGCTGTAAGACCAACGGCTGCTTCACCCCAGACCGCCTGCAGAACGGCGCTGTGTAGGAATGAAACCCGGAGGAAGGCCTACCATCTTGAACCAGCATGCTCATAACTTGCCTAGGGGCCGCATACCTTGGACCTTGGACTCCAGCTTAAAGTCAGGACCAAAGTGACCCTTACTATTCAGCAGGAACATGACGCGGGCCGAGGAGAAGAAGTTTATGACTGCAGTTACATGATGTTTGAGAACATAGGCTACAGTAGCCTGGACATTGCTGAATAGATTATTATGTTGAGCTCTCGCCAAAGCCAAAATGTTAGTGTTATTCAAAATATTTTACCCCCTATCTTTAGTCAGCACATTTTAGTATTAGCAGCTTTGCAACTATAATAACTTATTGAAACATAATCTAAGCATGTTGGCCAGTGCAACAACACAACTGAACTCATTTGCAGTAACATTCTTTGCAAATATCATTGCTGAAAACTAAGCTATGCAATGAGATGAAACTCCTGTCCCCAACTTTATCTTTTCAGTACTGACATTAATGGCAGCACATAACCAATGAAGGGTTAGGTTACTTTTCATCTGATTTTTCTTTTTAGGAAGCATTTACCTGTATTTGTAAAGCTGTTCTCACTGATATGCACTTTGGGCCAAGTTGTAATTATGCTGCATGCCATTTCCTCTGACCTTTGACATACATATATTTAACATAATGAGCAAACTCTTAATTGCCTGCGTGTATGACACAAACAGAAAGAAATATGTTATCTCCTGACCCCAGACCATGTCATTGTTACCACAGGGCTATATAGTATGGCATGTGCTCGCATTTTAAGTTATCGGTGTGCTCATAATCTCTATTGTATATATCTTTATTAATAATTCTGTTATGGACTTTTTTTTGTCCATCAACTACTTCAGCACACTTTCACATAGGCTCAACATATTAACTCTAAAATGCACAACTTATATAGGACATCATCTGTGCCTCTTTTGTATAGGCCTATATCTTTTTCTCTTTTATTCCAATAGAAATTAATGGGCATAATGTTTGAACATTTTAATTTTGCTCTTCAATCCCTTCATATTCATTTATAATTTATTCTAGATGCCATTCTTTGTACATGTCTGTTTTTCATACCTCACAGTTTTTCTAGAATCAAAATTGAAGCTTGGAACTTGTTTCATAGCGTGTGTGTGTGTGTGTGTGTGTGTGTGTGCGTGCGTGCGTGCGCGCACACACACACACTCATAATGGAGCATTTGAAGGAGGCGGGAGAGTGTTCAGCACTTGGCACATAAAGTCACTTTTCACCCATTTCAACCCGTTACTTGTAAACCGACACTTCAACTGCTTACAGTACACACTTCAACTCCCTCCAGTAGTTCCTCTTCATGTACAATTTCGGCTGCTTTAATTACCTTCAGCAGTAAACATATTTTCTTACACGTCAAAAAATTATCTTGTCTTCAGCAGACTTTTCAACTGCTTGCAAACCAACTGAAACTCGAGTTTACAAGACTCACAGTGCTTGAATTAAAATTTGAACTGCATTCACTGTTTACAGTTTAACTGACATTCATTTGAAATGCTGAAATGTAAGCATTTTTCCTAAGCTGTCAGTTAAGCTATATACAGCGAACAAACTTGAAATTGAAATGTTGTATGCTTTTATGATAACAATAGGTAATACAGTATTGTGTTTATCCATTACACTTACACTGACTTCAGCCACCTTACACCTTAACTGACACCTCAGCTCCTTTCAATGCTTCCACTTCACATAAGAATTCAAACTATTCCCATGATTCATTTATGTCTCTTTTATCCCACTTTAGGACCCTTTAACCTGTTTACAGTGTTTGCACCTGCAGTTTTCAGTGTGGGTGAGCACATTAATGTTTTAAATACATTTTCTTTTAAGTCAGAACTTCAATTGTGAACTTCTTAAATAGTACAAAAACTAAATACTGCCTACCTCCTTAATGGGTCAGTAATGATAAAACATATTTAAATATCTTAACATTCACATTATGTCAAACTTAATTACTGGTCTCGCCTTGCTAATCGTTTGTGAGCTGTCCTATGCAAGTGCACACAAAGAGCGAGGGAGATTCCTTACATTAACAGCTCAATTGCATACAATTGTATCTGTAGCAAAGGTACCATCGCCTGAAAGAAGAAGCCTGTTTGGTTTAGATTTCAGTAATGTCCCTTAATATATAGATCACAGTTGAAAGAAGGGGAGATGGAGCTGGTAAGCTCCCCCGAATAGCAAGAGTATCGGTATGATTTTGTGCGATTGATTGTCTTCCTTGTACAGCATGTCTGTGAATCTCTAACCCTAACCCATGTGGACTGGTAGGAAAATATTGCTCAATATACACAGTGCCTGCAGGCAGCCAATTTATGACAATGCAACTTATAATTATGTTGTGATTATATATTGGAGTCTGTTCATGTCTGATTTTCTTTTAATGTGTAATAGAGGGTTTTGTGTTTTTGATGGATTCCTTTGTTTTTCACCTGTTTGCCTTAAAAGGTACTGTGTTGTATCTTACTAACTTCCCTGTGATGTCACCCAAAGACACAATAGAAAAACCTACCTAAAACTTGAATCTTATTATAAGTAGTAAGAACAGTTTGGACAGTTTACACAATTTAAACCACTAAGAACAATATAGCCACTTATAAGTATTTCATTAAGAACTGCCCAATGGGGCTGTGATGAAAATGTGTTTTGTTACACTGCCCTCTTGTGGCAGAGGAGAGCTCCTACTCAAAGAATGCTGTCTCAATTAGTACCAAATTATTACCCCTCAACTCACTTTAACAATAGTGAGCAAGGCTCTTTGTATTGTTTCAGTAACGACAGTCATGCACAAAAGCTCCTTTGGCTCACGAGTTGCATTCACCACTAGTATGCTTCCATGATGGAGGACCACTGAATATTTTGTACCATAATACTTACTCTTTTGAAAAGTATTTGATGCTTTAAAAGAAGATTTCGGTTTGGGATTATTTTACTTGTTAGTTATTTGGGTATTATAAGGAAGTGTATGTTTATGAAATATCTTGAAATTATCTGGATGTCTGTTTGGTAACATTTAAAACACAACTGATCAGAAAATTACGTTTGATCTGAGATCAATCTTGGGTTTTTGTTGCATACAGCATTTATGTGTAAAGCACTGTTTTGTCACTACTCTGGCTCATATATATTTGAACTGATAGTTTAGAAAATATGCTTAACCAATCATAGATATTCAATTCTGAGCCCTAGAGTTCATTTTCAAGCCTTACAGTGCGCAGTCAACAGCAATAAACTGACATGTGACTCGACTCTTCTTGTATTATTCAGACAACTCAACTGGGGCAACTTCCATCTCTATGCCAGAAAAGACACTCACAAGTTTCTGCATCTTTATCATGTTTTATTGAGACATTATTTAAACACACTGACAGCAATAAACAACATGAATCTAAATATAGTATAGATTACATTCATTTTCAGGTTAAAAAAAAGTATAGACATTCAAATTCTTGTAATGTTATTATTTCACTTTGTAAAAACGTATTCTGTATTTCATGTCATTTCAGGTTGTTAATGTGCTGTTAATTAAAGCAAACAGGGTTACTTACCATAGATGACATCTACTGCTGTGTATTGGCAGCCTGGAAACAAACAGATGCACCAACTGCTGTCCAACTGCTGGAACTCTGTATAGGAAACAAACCGTAGCGCGTTTTAATATTGACAGCAGTTTACAGTACACTTGAAGGCCTACATACATGACAGTTTGACTATATGACGAGAAAAATGCATGTTTTTAGAAATTCAAATGCTGATCAACATAATACCCAATGAAGTGATTTATACTGGAATGATCTGCACTGCAATCAGTGTGTAAAACACAAACCCAAGTGGGAAATTGTAATGAGAGGCTTTGATAGAGTAAAGGTTGTCAAGCACTATACAGTATTAGGGGATCTTAGCAGTAATACATGAGCAAATATTATGACATGAGTGTCAATGATAAGTTGATCTGAGTTGATTGTTCAAAGCCAAATTATACAAGTTAACATTTGCTAAATGTGCAGATGTCTCACACAGGCACAAAATAATAGAATATGATAGCTTTACAGAGGATTGTGGGGAACAACCTTCATTTGGAAAACTGGTGAGACTTTGCCCAGAGTATGTATATTCAGACACACTTTGTGTACTCTTTCAATTTCACAAAGTAACCTCTCAAGTATATCACATTTTCCAATTCCTTTTTCAAATGGGTCATAATGGGCCTATTTTCTTAACACTGACAATTACATAACACATAAATGATTAAATAACCTATTATAGTGTATATATTTTTAAATGTATAGCTTATTTAAGAACAAAACACTCCAAAAGCAGCAAGCATCTTATTGACTGTTGAGTGGATTTTTAGTTGCATGTCTCTGGTTTAAAGGAACTCTATGTTATTTGACACTGTGGCAGTATGAACATGTAGCAGGGCATGTAGCTGCACATACAGAGTAAGCAGACATACTGAAGTGAAGTGCCGGCTGCCAGACATTCAGTCAATTTTCACAAGCTGCTGAGTGCATGATGTCCAGGACTCTTTTAAATTGAATATTTATTTTCCCAATTTCATTAACTGGAGCATTTCCGTTATGGCCTGTGGTAATTAACTTTTCATGATGCAAAATACTATTTTGAGACAGAAGCCATTTTGTCATTCCTTTAAATTACGTATCACGCAACTGGTAACTGGTAATATTGCTGCAGGCTTGAGCAAGAAGTACTTTAATAAGTGTTTCTCTCAGCAGGATCAATAACATTATCCATCTAATGTTAAACATGAATGAGTGAAGACTACTTTATATTAACCCTGACTGTAGAGTCTAGCCATATTTTCCTTTATCAGTGACACTATAAATTATTAAATGAATGATAATCCCTTTGGTTTTACATCACCCAGGCTGACGAATGCGCAGTATGTTGTATTTCATCTAGTCAGCAGTAGTTTTCTTACCGTAAAAACTCCCCAAAATTGAGTTAAACTTTTTTACATTAATTTGGCAATGAACACTTATAAAAGGTATCTGCATGAGTAATATTATCAATAAAGTATAACATGGAGTATTTGAAATGATCATAGTTTGAGAAAATTTATCATTTTGTTTTGTTGATTCAACTTTAGCTGCTGATTTATGAAAGCAGCACTGTGCACAATGAGTTACTGTTGGTCGTAAATGATCCTATGATCTTCCACAACCAAATGTTTTATTATTTTAATTATTCGAATTGCCATCAGTGGAAATAACCATGGTAATGACTTTGGCTGAAAGCGACACCGTACCATTTTGCATTTGTTGTTGTAAAACATGTGGTGCTGACACTTTATACTTACCACTGCTGCCTTAGCCACCGACACAGACTTGGCGGGCAGCACATTTTCACTTTACTCACCCTCATGCCATTTCTACACAGCATACCAGCTCTGCCCTGGGTGTCTGGCGTGCATGCATGTGATGTGTCAGGTAGACTGTGACCGGGGAAAAGCAGGAGCTCCGTGGTCCTCAAGGTGGCAATGTTTCTCTAGTGCAGTAATGGCTCCTTCTCAGCACAGAACACAGCA
The DNA here is from genome assembly GCF_949987685.1 of Ammodytes marinus. NCBI lineage: Eukaryota > Metazoa > Chordata > Actinopteri > Uranoscopiformes > Ammodytidae > Ammodytes > Ammodytes marinus. The sequence continues at coordinate 10,916,973 of NC_137211.1, read as the reverse complement.
TTTGTTTTCACACTAATATGGCTAAAATGGATGGCAGGAAGAAATGAAAAACTTTCTTTCCTGTGTGGCCGTGAACTTATCAAAGGGCACTGTCAAAACAAACAAGTCTCCTAGAAGAATTTGGGGGAGGGGTGTGGTCCGCAGTGTGGATTCCTTCCGGCGCTGTCAAAAAGGATAAACAATTTGGCCCGTTCCTATGTAGTTTCCGTGCTGCGGCAGACCTTCGGTGACGATGTAGTAAAGCTTCAGCACAGCGAGCACACTGCATCACTCGTCTCCTCGGAGAAGGTTCAATCAGAGGAGGACACAAAGACGGGGCGGGGGCAAACAATATTCCTAGCTGAAGTTTGGGGGCGAATCCTCTCCCCTGGGCCAGACATTTAGTCAAATCAAATCATAACTGGGCAAAGTATAATAAAGACAAATCAGCCCAGTGGTTCAGCTTGGCCTCTGCAGTGAGACAGCTTGAACTGAAGATGCTATATTTCAGAGCAGTGTCACCAACAACCTCCCAAAGAGAGTGTGTGACGGGCGGTGATGGGATTTCCTCAGCTCCTATTCAGAATCAGGAAACATTGCACATGAGACCATTAGTGTAATGAGCGGGGAAGACAACAGGATACTGGTGCATGCTCCCGCCCTCGACTCCATAACTGCACCGCTGCCTGCATCTGTCAAAAGGATTCTGGCTGTAAACAAGAGGTAGCAGAGGTTCCTCCATCCTGATTAGGTGTTCACATGCCAACTGGAACAGTCGAGGGTATAACAGGAGGATCATGGGGGAGTAACTTATGGTGGGCAACTTAGGAGCTCAGAAAACAAGCCTGTAAGCAAACAGCGATCCTCACACGATACCGGGGTCTCTCCTCACTGGTGCTAAACAAACTGCCAATTGTCTCCCTTTTCGTGCAGAAACAGAATTTCAAGTGACAACTCCTTCGAAACACAATAATGTACGGCAGCTTGTTTCTTCAATTCACTTCCATGGAAGAAACAGGTTTCCCTTCAAATGAACAATTTATTGATAATCGGTCACATTAAGTGCCCAAACGCACTTGCAGGTATGTGAACAGCTTCGCATGGGTTCTACGGATTTTCCTTTTCCCATGACATCAAAGTGTACATTGCTCAATTTTCCATTTAAAACAGAAGTCATCACAGGTGCAGTTGGGATACACAACTTAAAAGCTGCCTCGTAAGCGAGGCCTCACAAACACTAGGTTGTCTTCTCTGCAAAGGTTTGCAGCTCTGCACTCGTCTCCTCACAAGTCCAACGATGAAGAGGGCGTGGTGTTCACACACGTAACAATCTTCCAACATATTATTTTTTTCCAGTACATATTGAATCAAACTCAGCAAATTATAATTTGGGGTGGGTTACTTTTGCATTACAAACATACAATGACAAAAGTAAAATACGTGAGTATAGGCTTTGAGAAATGTTAAGGTCAAACATCAACTTTTAAGGTATTTCTAAAACTTTCAAAATGACAGTCCTACTTATTGACCAAATATCAGGTGTTTTTGTAACGTGCCAACATTTACTGTAACCGAGTAATATTATTGTTCTTGGAGGACCTACCGATTTCAGAGCAATAAATCAAACAACACAAAACTCTCTAAGCTTTTTTTTTTATCCATTACTACTGTAGTTTTTCATAGATCACATTACACAACCATTTTCTAAAGGGAGGGATGCACAAAATATAATATTAAGTAAAAAATGTAAATCATGAAAGTATTTGCTACTATGTATTTATGCTATGCGTATTGTGTTGTGTTATGGGCCGTTCCCTGGGCAATAGTCTCACATCTGTTAGTATTCAGCATTCCACATAGAGTTGACATAACAATTTAGTTTCACCAGTGGAAACGCACTGAGTTCATTGTCTATCTTGCAATTTGGTGTTCAAAATACTGAAGAACACAATAATAAAGAAACACTCAAATCCAAGCCATGATGCACCTGAACATGGTTTGTTACTTTTCAAACATAATTCCTGACAAAGGTAACTGAAATGTCTTAGGGTGTATCTACAGAGGTTATAACTGGTGACCTTCAAATTGTTTGGGGAGAAACACAGGAAGAACAGTGCAGGGCTTCATTTTAAGTAACACATAGCACTCTTCTACAGTGCACCTCACTCCATTCAACAAACTACCTTGTTGTCATCAGGGTGGTTACCTGAGGAAGACAAGATAGCCAAAAAGCTTTGTTGAATAGAGTGTGGTGAAATGTTTTGACCTTCAAGATGCTATCAGGTTTCTTTCTCTGCTGTAACAAATCATTCAGTACACTTTTACTGAAAACCTCCAATTCAAAAATGTCATGCTTCTCAATGTTTCCATTCATTAAAAAGTGATTATAGAGGAAATATTATTGCACTGATTCAAAGTATGTATGGGGCACTTACAATAACAACACCTATACAATCTGAGGCAACGCAGCATCAGTAGCCCAGAAACAAACATGACCTTTTTCAATCTTTAGTTTTTTTTTTAAATGTAACTTTTGTTAATATTGTGTGAAAGATGTTTCTTCAACACTTAAGTAGCTTGTGAGGCCATTGTTTGTTGTAGTGGAGGTGTTATTGTGTCCACACAATGCAGTTATAAATGTCCTACTTCTGGCCCTGTTATCGAGTTGGAAAGCAACTGTTCTAAACCTGTAAATAAAGTAACAACAAAAAAAGTCTATATGAAATCTACTATCTTTTTAAATGGAATCTAAATGCATTTAACAAATGCTACTTGTATTTGACTGTTTTACAGCATTCTGACTGATTCACTGCAGGTTTATGACCTTGTTACACCCATTCAAAAATAATTTCAAAAACACACACACCCTAGTTTCATAGGAAGGCGCGGCTTGTCCTTTTAGTGGATTACATGGCAACAAACAATCACTCAGGAACCATACTAGTGTACCCCATAATGCAGACCACACAGCATGCAATAGTTACTGACATACAGCAGATGTCTTTTTTTTTTTTTTTTTTTTTACACCCCTTGAACTTAGTGTTCTGATTTTTCTTTTTTTAAGATGCTCCACGCACCACGATCATGACCAGATAGTCCTCTTCACTTTTAGCCAGAGCTTTAGCAGAGGAATCCAGGAACTGCTGGGAGAAATCACAGGGCGGGAAAGCATGAAGAACCCCTGTGTTGTCTTTATCTCTACTGCTCCCTCCCACAGGCAGGCTGATGACTCCCGCTGCTTGTTTTTGGTTGAGGTAGGACACCAGGTTGCGAAGCGGCCGCTGAGTTGACACTGCCGGATCCGATGAAGACGTCTCCTCTGTGGGCCCAGGAACTGCTAACAGGATAGCGTATCCGCCGGGACCCGCCACCTTGATGCGCCGGGAGACCTCGTCCAGTTTGGGCTGGTCCAGACGGAGACGCTGGGTGATCTTCAGCTCGCCCACCTGTCGCCCTGATGTGCCCTCTGCGAGCAGGTCGCTGGCTACGTTGTGGTCGCCCTCCAGCAGGTGCATGTTGGCCGGGAAGTTGCTGTTCTTGAGCAACAGCATCCCTTGCCAGGCCAAGCCGAGTTTGCTGCCGTCCGTTTTGGCCTGGCCCACCTTGGAGCTGCCCTCCGAACGTTCTCTCTTGGCCGGCCCCTTACCAGCATCGCCTGCTTTGCGCTTACGCTCTCCGACCGCTGAAACGTTGCCGCTGCTTGACAGTCCCTTGTCGGAGAGACTCTGGCTTTTGAGTCTCCGCTCGGCCCCGCCTCTCTCCAGACCGCTGTGATGGTCTCTAGCGGGGGAGGGTCTCTCTCCCCGCAGAGATGGAGGGCTGAAGCGCCCTGCGTCCCTGCTGCCGGGACTAGCATCTGGAGAAGCACGTCTGCGTCGTACTGCCCTCTCAGTGCTGTCGGGGGAGTGCTCCATGTGGCGGCCATCCTCCATTATGCGGCGCTTGCGTACAGGCTCTCGTCCCTGGAGCTCTCGTTCCAAAGACCAGGGCTCCCGCGCCCGCCGCTCGCGTTCCATGTGCTCCAGCGGCTCAAAGGGCGAGGCGCGTATCCGATCACGAATAGCTGGGTTGGGCCACTCTGCTCCAGGAAAGAGCTCTCTCTCTCTGAAGTGAAGCGGCGGTGGAGTCCGTTCCCTGACCCTCAGGGGTTCAGGAGTGGCACGGTGGACAAACGACTCAGCCACCATGTCAAACGGTGGTATCGGGAGAGGCTGCAGGAACTGCTGCTGGTAACGATGGTCAGTTTCAGCAAAGTCCACTCTTAGTCTTCTGTCGGGACCTCCCAGTGGGAAGCCCCTCATGTGTGTGCATGCTGCTTGTGCAGCATCCAAACTTTCATACTGAATATAAGCCCACGTGTCGCCCTTTCTGTAGTCAATGGTCCTTATAGTGCCAAAGCGATCAAACTCTCTTGCCAGGGCAGCTAGGGGAACCCATGGTCCAAGTCCGCCCACCCACAGGCGTGTGCTAGGAGTTGCTTTCCCATAGCCTATCTTGATGGGGTTGCGGCCCACTATTTTGCCTGACATGCTAAGTTTAGCACGGTGAGCCATGTCCAGGTTCTCAAATTTTAGAAATCCATATGTGCTGGTTTGTCCACGTGTGGGTCTTTTAATGTCCACTTCTGTTATGACCCCAAACCTGTCAAAAGCTCTCCTCAGGTCTGCCTCCGTCACAGTTATGTCCAGGTTGCCTAAAAACAACGTCCTATTGGCTCTTTGGTCGTCTTCTGGAGATATAAAATCCTCTTCGCGGAAAGCTGCTCGCTCCGCAATGAAAGCTGGACGAGCCCTGGCCTCAAACAGGGCAAACTCTCTGTCTCGCTCCAGTTCTCTGGGCAAAGGAGGTGGCGGGGGAGGGGGGAGCCGTCCCAGGGCCAGCTGCTGCAGCCGGTAGTCTCTGTATCCAAGCCCGGTGGGCGAAAGGGGTCTCTGCTGCAAGTGTCTGTGGCTCTGAGCTGCACCGTACAAGTCTCTCTCCACGGGGGAGCGGCTTCTCCTCCTGTTCAGATACACTGCCTCTATTTTTAGCGGACGGTCGTACAGCACCAGCCGGCCCCTCGCGTGCTTAGCGGCTCGCGCGTCCTCCGGCTTCCTGAAATTGACGAAAGCGATCCTCTCGTCGTTGCTGCGGCTTATCTTAACACTCACGTCTCCAAATTTCTTAAATTCGTGAAAGAGTCCGTCCTCTATGTCTTCGTCGCTTAGTTGTGTGCCCAGGTCGCTTATTTTGAGCGTTTTGTACTCACTCTCCGTGCTGGGCGGTTGGACCCGCTGCTCCCCCCGTGAATTGGTCCTCGGTGCAGCTAAATCCAGCGTCAGGCTCAGGCTATGGTTTTTACCCAGGGAGCTGGCCGCAGCGGACTGTAAACTGTGATTATTTCCAGTCCGACTGTGTCCGTCGAAGTCCCTGTCTCTTTTCTCGACGAGCAGACTTCTTCTCGTCGAGCCGCCGTCGCCTTTGGTTGAGTTATTCCCATTATTACTCCCACTGGAAACTGAGAGAGCCCCCATTTTCTTGCTGGTCGGGTGGCATCCTCCCCTGTCTCGAATATCGTCCAAGGCCCGGGAGCGTTTTTTAATCGGCGACCGCTCTTTACCTTTCATTTCAGTCCACGCGGAGCCAACCCTTGGGGACGCCTTGTTCTTTTCTCTAAAGCGGTTTCTGCAAATAAGTGCAGATAGTTATTGCAAGAAAAAGCGGATTTATTCACTGACCCTGCGGCAAAACAACAACAGCCGCCATTTTGTAAAGATTAACGTGAAGGCCCGCCTCTCTACTCTGATTGGTTGGAAAAGTGGGAGGAGAAGTCTTAAGCGCCTGTCAATCATCCACTTTTAGACATTTAAAATTGAATTTGCATGATGTGTTTTTACCATAGATAATAAAGGTTTTTACATTTAGTAAAGAGGTAGGAGCGACTGACACATTGAAACACTTTCCTAAGTCCTGCGTAAACCATCATGAAAACAAAAAGTTAACATTGAGATCACCCCTCAATTGATCTCTGGAGTAGGCTATAGGCCTAAGCTAAATAAAAGTTAGGCTAAATGAAAATTAAAAAATATTGAGAGATTTTAACTTAGGCTACACAGGGCTGGGCTATTTGAATGTAGGCCTCCTAGGCCTAAGCCTGATATGTTCTATCCAGAGTGGAACAACTTTACCTCGATTGATGGTAGCTACCTAAACATCGGAAATGAGTCTGACGAGATTTTTTGTGTAGATAAAACATGTAGCCTATCCAGAATCAACGTTTGTTAAGAAAGTGGGGTAGCCTAAGGACGGATGTAGAAACGTTTTCACAACTCGACCACAAGATGGCAGTATTTGAACAGCAGCTCAAAAAAGGTACAGTAGCCCTATTGGATAGGGAAGCTGCATCTCTGATCATCCTCAATGAGGAAAAGACAATCCGCTGGTTAACCATTTTTTATGTAGGCCTAGGCTATTTTCTCAAGTAGGCTATAGTCTACAGTAGACATGCTCAGGACATAGCCTAGTATTAATTGTAGCCTATAATTGTAGCACTCTTGTAAACAAAAATACAAAAATTAAAGGCGGTCTATAAGTTAACAAGTAGCCTAATTATTTGTTTTTACATTGGTAGCAAGCGTTTACGATAGGTTTACTTTTTTTATAAACTCTAAGCAGCACACCTACATCACACAATCTTCCTCGCCCTCCTTCTTTTACAGTATCTCCTTTGTCCAAACTGTTTTCATAGGTTAACCCATGGCTACTATGTATAGATTGAGATTGAAATCAGGTGTGGTGTAGGCTATATCTTACAAAACTTAGATCAGAATTTCTCAATCTTTTAATGTTTTGTTGAAATCCAAAAATGCTTATCAGCTGTTAAAGCTTTGAACCTGCAGTTGTTGCGGAGGCCTATATTTATGTTGAACACTATGGTTTCCCATTTTCACCATGCTGTGTGCAAGTATATGTGAATAACACATGGACAGTCCATACAATAATGACCTATTAGGTGATCTTGTATGCAAAGAAAATGTAAGCCTTTGAAAAAAGGTGTCAAATAACTGCCTATTCTGTGAAAACAACATGAATTGTGTTAATGGATATGCTCCACAACAGACGTATGTTGTGCCAATTGTCTTGAGAGTTTAGAAAATGTAATTACAGTTTGGACAAAATGAAATGAGTGATTGTAAGATTTGTTTAGTAGATTGTATATATTTGTTATGAACCTTTAATATGTTACTTCTGAACTGTTTGCTCACTTTAAAAAAAAGAGAAAGGACTTTCCTTTTTGTAAAAGTTAAATGCAAAAATTTAAATATACTATTTTTATTTATCTTTTCTTTGTCCTTTATTTACCCCTTTTTTCAGAATCATTCTTGTTTGATTGAACCACGTTAAAAGATAACCCTGAGCTGAGATAACTATTTATATCAACCAATTTTTTTTGCACTAATGGGATACGGATATCGGTAAAACATTCTGTACACATTGTACAATAAAATGCAAATAGTCGAGTCACTGTGGCAATTATTAATCTAATACATTTTTCCTACTGCAGATTACACTGTTAAATTAAGTTCTAGTGATAAATGTATGGAAGCAGCCAAATATTTCATGTGTTGACCTCGACTCACTCCAAAATTTGACTGTGTTATTGACAATAACACAGTCAAATTGCCAACACAATAACTTATTGTGTTGGCTACATTGTGCATATACCACATTGTTCATCTTAGTGTGGGACATGTTAATGCTTTCAATACAAGAATTTGTTGTGTAGCAATAGCTGCCCTTCAAGGCCAAGATACATGTTGTGGAAATCAAAGCTCAGAACAGTGGTCAGCAGGCAGCTATACAACGATTTTAATGAGCATTAAATCATATATTTTTGTACATTAATGAGGCTCAGGGTATAGTCATTTCCTAATTTTGGTGACATACTTAACCCAATGACCTTAACACACAGAGTATAATAACTGCCCCCCAGCATTGTGCAGCTTTAACTCAGCATTATACATTTATTTTCAGACAAATCATACAGGGCCTTTGTAGCTTAATATATTTAGTCTATACAGATCAAAGCTTATGCCCCACCGCTGTAATGACAACCTCATCAAACTGTAGAGCCTATTGTAAGATGAGGAAATGAGTTTTGGTGCTTTTCAGAGTTCAATAGCCCATACTGCATTTTATGCTGTTGCTGAATGCTGAATATGAGTTATTCTATTACGACTGGTCTCACAATGTACAAGAGTTAACAAAAAAAATCCACTGAGCCCCTGAGTTCCCTCTTTTGTTCATGAACAGATACATTTGATTAACCTGCTCCGTATCTCAAAACAAATATTAAAATGAAGCACTGATCCGCCATCTGCTATTTCTTCAGCTTTCCTAAAGATGGCCATCAGCTCAATCCCTTATCCCTCTTGACAGGTCTTCTTATCTTCTCCACTTAATCTGGGATTTAATCAGGGGGGCTATGTTAGTGCGGTGAGGGCTGCCGTCTCCCAGGGCCTGGCTGGAATTTGAAACTGTGGGTGTGGAAAGTGTTTCTGATGGGTTTGTGCATTCTTCTATTAGAACCACATGTTGGTGGCGCACACAAAACCCAGGCATAGACTATGGGAATGGCAGCGTAGCGCCCATCTTGGCTGTCATGGTGAACCAAGTCTTTGCTTTGCGAAGGGGAGCCAATATATTCCCCCGTAAGCCATGTACACTCCTGGGGAGTAAATGGAACTTGGGAGGGCTGTGTGCAACAGTGAACCGCTCTTTTTTTCTCTATTTAAGTTGCATTTTCAATCACACACAGATTGAAATGTTTGCACATCTGATGACATGAATATTTTGGTATTTAGTAATTTACAGCAGATGGGATGGTACCACGCAGTTTAGTTTCCTTGACAATAAAGTATATTGTTTGTGGTGAAGCAGAAGGACATTTCTTGAAAACAGCTATTAGGAATGCATCTAGCATACAGTACTAGCAACATATTTATTACACATTCTTTTCTTTTGTTTAAGGACACCACAAATACAAAAGTACTTATAAATAAAAGCAGAAAGCAGAATAACTGGCTTCAGTGAATAATATTACCAAACATTCTATGCTCTTGGCAATGGTAACCCCACTTTCTTAGGAGAAACTGTAAGCCATTACTCAGTTGGTCGGGTTTACCACTGATGCCAGATGTGAATGAGAAATGCCTGCCTCAATGTGAAGCTAGCCGTCTGTGGGAGGCACCCTACTTCATCATCAATAGTGAAGTGTGGTCGCTCAGTTAGCTTACCATTAATGAACCCGTCACTTGCCCCTGATACACGAGGTGCCACCTGAAGGCGTTTTGAAGTGGAGCCAAGTAGGCTACACATGTCCTTCTGCACTTCCAGAATAAAAAGCAGTTGACTTCCACCAAAGCAGAAATCGTTGTGTTTATGGCAACCACAGCCTGTGAAGCATGTTTGCCTCACGACCACATTCCCAGATATATTTGTGGCACAGACTTTTGGTTAACTCCTTTGGTTATATGTTTTAAGAGTCATGTTAAAGCTTTAATAATCCCACCTGAGACTGTTTTAGTTCCACTTGAGTAACTTCCTTTTCCTCAAACTAGTTTCCTGCTGAAAAAGACAAATGATTTAGATGGGGGCCTTTATTACTGGTCACACTTTAAAGCACAACAGACAAAAACAAAAACAAAGAGTAATAGGATAATTACAATTTTTACATGCTTAAATAATTTTTTTGTCTTTGGTCTCAGCATTGTGATATCAAAGTAAAACTAGAAACAATAAAGTTCCTGCTAATACACTGGGTTTTTCATGCAAGAGGCTCAAGTTCACCCTCAATGTTCATGAAATTCCTTTTCCTAGATCTTCTGAACTTTGAAAAAGTCTCCAAGTTGGCGTACACACATGTTAGGAGGAAATATTACAGTCATATGCTGAGGTGGGTGTGTATAACGAGGACTGTGTTTGGGGCAGGAATGTAATATTATGCCTTGGCTCAGTCAGTGCATAACAAGGGAGCTGGCACTGTTGTGGTCATGTAGGCCAGGAGAGGATGCTGCCTGGCTCTTTGGCTTTCATCCGTAGCGCTACTAGGCCCGTGGGCTTGTATTCGGTGTCGGGCCCCTCGATGGAAGGTGGCCCGAGGCCTCCAGGGAAGCTGTGGAGTGAATAAAGGCCATTGATGCCTGGATGATGGGGCGGGTGGTGGTGGTGGTGGTGGGGGTGACTGGGGGCTGTGGGCATGCCCATGAAGCCCTGCAGGTTGCCGTGGGGATGAGAGTATGGACTCATGCAGGACGAGGGGATGGAGTCAGGTCCTAGGACACAGCCAGCACCTGAACCACCGCCTCCTCCCGAAGCCGCCCCCGGCCACAGGTTGCCCTGCATCTGGGCGGGGAGAGATTTACATTTGGACACATTTGGAATTTGACATAATTAACATGAAAACGCTTCATACTTTTCTATGAAAACCAAATTAAAAATTGAGCTTGAAAAAAATGCAATTTTTTTCCTCAGCAGGACCAATGATTGACAACATGGTATTTTGTCTATAAGATCTGCAGTGGCCTACCTGGTATGTGTCATGACGAGGGAGAAGAGAAATATCATATGTAGCAGCAAAGTGGTTGCGGACCTCCTGGATCTTCCCATAGCGTTCCCGTTTCCTCCACTTGGCTCTACGATTTTGGAACCAAACCTATCAAGTATAAAAGGGAAAGTTTCAGAAGACAGTAGGTCTTGTTCAGGTCGTGAACTCTCTTCTGCTTATCGTTTAAAAAGTAAAAGGTGTAAAATATGACATAAATGGCATACAGCACACACCTGAACCCGAGCCTCAGTGAGCTCGGTCCTCAGGGCCAGCTGCTCCCGGGCGTACACGTCGGGGTAGTGCGTCTTCTGAAACACCTTCTCCAGCTCCTCCAGCTGAAAGGTGCTGAAGGTGGTGCGATTGCGCCGCTTCTTGTTCTTGCCTGATAAGTCGATGGAGTCCGCGATAGAGTCCCCATGTAAACCACAGCCTGGCTCTTTCAGTTTGCCACAACAGTCTGTGCCCATACCAGGATAGCCCATGGTCTTTATCTGTGCTCCTTTCTCTCTGACTGAGGGGGAACAGGGTACAAAGAAAAATCGTGGACAGTTACATATATTTTGAAATGAATATAAATTCATGTGCAAACTATGGCATTTTTACTGTCAACCCATCAGCATCAAAATAATGCTTCATTATTTTAGTCTGCTGCCAGGTTTTATTTAAAGTACCTCTTTTGTCTGGATCTCATAATTATATCAATGAAACTCAACGTTAAATAAAGGTTTGATAAATCATTCAACCCTTATATAATGAGAAAAGCAAAACCTGATAAGACCTTTTACATCAACACATGGTTAATTCCTTTCATAAGGGTTGCAGAATGAATATGGAGCAAACACAAAAAAATAAATCAGCAGCCAATTACTGGGTCACACGGATAAACATTCCTACGTATTCCTACAGCCAAATTAAATATATTTTTTTAAATTGTGAAGGAAGAGTTAGGGGGCTAAGGGAGCAAACCCACAAGGCAATAAGTAGAGAACGAGAATTGATTTATTTTATTTGGAAATATAGAAAAATAATAGTTAGGGTCACTTTCCAAACACACATGTCAATGTGTTCTATGAGAAACACATTACATTGTCTGTAACACTATATTCAGATTAAGAGCGAGACAACTAGGAAACGGCCCCAAATGATATGACAAATTTATGTCTTATAAAGCACATGATTGTATAATTGATTGTATAATTGTAATAATATACATTCTGCCCTTTAAATTCAAATTATATTACAGCCGTCAGGGGAAATGTGAAAGGATTATTTTCCTTCCTGTTAACAGACAGTGGAAAGGGCCGTTCCCTCCTGCAGTGTTTGGATGTTGTTGTCCATGTTCATTATGTTTCACTCTGAACTCCAAAACAAAATCACTCTCCATCTTTCTGCAGGCACTCACTGGCTGGGGTCAGCTTAGACACTACTTTGCAGTTCCACTAATTCAATATGGGGCCAAACTGAGAGCACTTTTCATTGCAACATTAATTTCCTTGTGTGCGTCCATTAGATTTCGAACTCACACCGCAAGTTCATGCTGAAAATACGCTCTGCTAATAAACTGGGGCCGCAGGATATAGCTTTTACCCTGTCAAGCAGCCATATCCGCTCTGCCTGTACGGTAACCAGAGATCTACGTGAAATGCGGGAAAAGGCAAATAGAGGATACATTCAAAATATATAGGTAGGAATATCATGCTGTGAGCTCTGGGATCAATTCAAATACACTGAAAAAGTGGCAGTACAAATGTAAGCCAATTTCTTTGTTTCTTTTCCAGGCGTTGTGCAATAGGGGTTTTATTTGTGCAAAATGTGCTTCTCTCTTTAAAGTATGTTACATCCTCTTTCTTTAAAAGAGATATTATTATTATTATTCTGCTAAGTTATTAAAACATATGTAACATACAAATGAAGGTCATTAAAAATAAAAGGATCTCACTAAAAAAACTGAAGTTTCGAGTTTATGCAGCAGAGTACTGAAAAAGATTCAAATAGTAAATAATAATAATAATAAATTTTATTTATATAGCGCTTTTCTCTCACTCAGAGCGCGAGTGTTTCATATTCAATATTTATGGAGAAAAAAATATTTATTTATTTGCATAGCAATCAGGAAATATGAAGAAAGGTAAGAAATGTGTTGTGGCCGTGGATACATTTTGTCTTCTATATACTGTTGTGGATATGGCATACATATATAGACAAACAATAAATCTCCCACTGGGGAACATCATTTCAAATGTTAACCAGAATTTAACAATTTGGCAAATATAGTTTTAAGATATGCAAACGTAGAAACTCCTTATGATTGAACCCCAAATAATTTATAATAATTCACATTCTAAACTATGTTTATTTGATAACATATTGAGAAACATCTTATTCCTTTTTGTAGGAAAAATGTAGATTAAATTTGCACTATAAAAAGAAAAATGTGAAACTATTTTATAAAGATAATGAACTCACTGACTTTTCATAATGTGTCAAATTCTGCCAACTGCAAGAACTGATAGAAACCAAAAATAGTTCAAACTAAATTAAAACTTCAAAGTGTAAAGATATCAAGGTTAGACAAAACTGTAGACAAAACAGGAAGATGTGTCTGCCTTTGAAGGTGTACGAACCCAAACTCATGAGCACATAAATGAAGAGAATAGGTTACACACGCACAAGGTATCGTTACCACACATGCAAAGCTGTTTGCACTCACAGTAATATACTTAGTCATTTATTAAATCAATTGAACTACTGAACAACTATCAGGTCACAATCATGTGTATGTGTTAAATGGGGAAATTATACATTATATTACTTATTGAAACAGAATTTAGAAGAAAAGTATACAAGCCCAATTTCAGCCATGAGAGCTGATAACATTATCATAATAACTAATAGTGAAAACAGTCTGTTGGCTGTCTTTGGCAGTGACATGAATCAGGCTATTGTATATTATTTTGGACACGGCTATAACAAAGACCTTATCAGCACTCATATCCTCTGTTGCTTTGCAGTATCCTCAACAACAACAAATAAAGTGAAATTTCTTTCGGGCTTCGGTTCAACATATACGGTCGTAACTTTTTCTTCTCAAGATAGGAGTTTGCAGGCCATCTTGTCGCCTGCTTGCAAAATTCATCCATTCAGATGTGTTTTACAAAATTGTACACACAAATAGAATAGAAAACAAATAGGAAGATATATTCTAAGGGCTAAAATACAGAGATATTAAGCTGACATTTGGCCTGAAAAGCCGACTAGTAGCTTAATGACGCACCCAACCTGCTGCCAGGCTGACCTTTAGCCTCTCTATCCTCACATCAAGGACTGTCAAGTGAAAGAAAACCTGTTGACAATTTTATTTAAACCATGCTTCCATTTGCAAGACCAGTAAAAAGCAAGTAACACGTTGGTGTATTATTGGTAAATATGAGACATAAAAAAGCCTGCAAACAGCTACAGAATAAGAGTTTGTAAAGATTTGGAAAACCGATCCTCTGGATTTAATGGATCATTCAATTTGCACAAAATGTAGGAGGGCTTTGCAAAAGATAAATATTATTGATCATACTGTAGGTTATTTCTTCTTCTATATTTTAAAACCTACTAACCCTGCAGGATGGGCTTTGATTTATGAAATGTCAAAATTGGAATGAAAATATGCTGACCATTTAAATACATTAACTGTATTATTAAAAATCCATAGAATCAAGGAAATAGATTTCAGAAAAACATAAACACATATCCAGCAAGGATAAATATCTTGTTGCTCCTAATTCACTTATATGCAATTTGTTTGTATTGTTTACGCTCTGTAACTACATTATCAAACTTACCTTCTGAGTTATCATAAAACGTCGGCTTGCCGCTCATAGCTGTCCCCTTTTGATCCTGGTTCATACTGTCCAAGAACTTGTTGTGTTTGGCCGGCGAGGCGGGCGGGTTCGCCGGGGCAGCGCCGTGCGTAAAGTCCGCGGCAGCATCTCCAAACCTCCCCATGGCAGCTGCGTACAGATCCCCACGCACGCCGAGACGGTGAGGCAGTGGAGGAGGAAGGTGCGTGGGTTTCTGCAGCTCATCGCAGGAGAGAAAGGAACCAGAGCCGCCGTGCTCCAGTCCGGGGGAGTTCTCGGGCGTCCTCCTGCTGGTCTGCGAAGAGAAAGTGTCCATTTTACGGGTCCAGCAGGCAGCGTAGACAACAGCGACTGGGCGCTGTTAGTGTGGGCGCCTGAGTGAGATATTTTTTCCTCTTCTGTGTTCATGTCAAGTGGGTGGGATTTAACAGATCAGAAACAAAGACCCATGAAACCGGGATTGGACTGTGTGAGCGTGTGAGCGTGTGTGCGCGTGTGCGCGTGTGTGTGTGTGTGTGTGTGTGTGTGTGTGTGTGTGTGTGTGTGTGTGTGTGTGTGTGTGTGTGTGTGTGTGTGTGTGTGTGTGTGTGTGTGTGTGTGTGTGTGAGCGCGTGTAAGGGAGAGAGGTAGGCTGTTTGGACGTGTGCGTGTGTGTGGCGAGGTGTCTATTACGGCATCCAGCAGTCTGATATAATCCGCCAAAAATTCAATCACGTGTGGTTTATATCCCTCCAATTAACCATTTAATTCCTGTTTCATATGCTGTTATGGGCCTAATCACCAAATCATGCCGGACAGGAGAAGCAGGCGCACAAATCGAGTTACGCACGGAAAACTGACCGAATACAAACTGAAGGCCGGAATTTTGGTCTGTCATTTTAAACTTTCGTTCGTGTTATTAAATTAAATTTAACTATAATTTAATTGTCTTCAGTCGGGCATAATGAATTGTCCAAGCGTTATCTTTTCACATACTTTGTCAGACTGAGACGTTCCTTTTCCTACAAACTACTAAACATTGCGCACAACACTGTGTTTGACCTAGGCTATATAGCTCATTTGTTTATTTCCCCCCTTTAGAATTTCTATAAATTATTATACCTCCAATAATTTTCCCTAAACAAGCAAATTCACGGTTGTGTGACAACATTTTTTTATCAGACCAATAAATAAAGACTTGTGAAAAATTTAATTAAAAAGATTAATGCAATTACAAGGCATTTGGAAACCACTTCAAGAGTCTGCCGATGTCGAACAAATGTAGTCTATAAATTGACCTGAAAGCCAAGCGTAAAAATCATCATAAATGCTTATTAAATACAATAAGATGTGAAAATTAATTAGGATAAATTATTTCTCCGTCCACTCACTGCAATAGCCTATCTCCTCGTTGGTTTTGTTTTTGAACAGACCACCATTTTCGTAAAAAATGCGTCGGCATTTAATACAAAAAATTAAAATAAATAGGCCTAGGCTATATAGAAAGAAATATAGAAAACATTTGAATTATATCTCATTTATCTTTAATGGACAAAGAGCTAACTGGATTTCGGAAGATGTTAATATATATAACAGGATTATAATAATAGTAATTGTAAAGTAAGCACTAGCGTAAATTATTAATTGAAACAAAAAGCATTAGGCCTATTCGATCGACAATCTCGAGAATAACGCTACTTCCCAGAAAACCAGCAGCAGGCCCAAATATAGTTTATCTTTACTATACCGATAAAACAAATCAATTTCTGTACATTACCGACTTATACATTCATTCACTTCTACGTAGCCCTCGTCGTTCAACTTTAAGCTTTGGAGCTGATTTCCTGTGGTTGTAAATATTACTGAATGTATTTAAGAGATGATGGAAACAGCAAAACAATCGTTATGAAGGTCATAACATTACCCTGCTTTCAGTGAAATACAGTTTTAATTAATGCAATAGAATTCTTAAATATTTGTGGGATTTTTACTGGAACTCATTTGACAACTGTTTGGATAGGAGTCAAATACAGAAATAATAATATCTGAAGTGGAAGAAGAAAAATATGCTCCCTCCATTGCACAGGAGAGTTTTAACCTGCAGCCCATACAGCCCATAACTGACTGAATATCCACATAAAGAGTTGGACTCAGCAGTAAGATAAAAGGCTTTTGATGCTGCATGACATGTTATCTGCGATCTAGACAAACCTCGTCTAAACACAGTGCACTTACCGGGTTCAGACACGGTACCGCTGGTTTGGAGGACATCTCAACATCTCTCTGGATACCTGAGGCTGCACGCTGCTCAGCTGATGGACAAGTGTGTAAACACAAGGTCCATTTGGGCCAGAGGCCTCATAAGCCCCATTTGATTCCATTTGGAGCTCTGAAATATCAAAGTGTCCACAGCACACGTTACAGATCCAAGTAAGAAATATGGAGTTCAGATAGCACGTGAGTGATGACTCAAAGTGAGCCCAAATTCTTGCTTGAATTGTTGATTGTGCAAAGTTTTGACTTATATCCGAATATCTTGTCAATTAAAATACACTAATATATATTTTGTAATCATTATCTTTAACAATGTAATTCTAGTGACAATGTAAATCGCACTCCAATGTGCACATAATATTCTCAAAACTACATTCCTCTCGTAACGAAGAGACTCACAACATGTGCTATAGGCCTACAACAATTTCACTCTTCATCTGGACACAAATTGCAAAGACGTGGCTGCTTGCATGGGACGGGAGAGCGCTCTTAAGTTTAAAATGATTAGTGACCTTAGATATAAGGCCTAATGACATTTATGAGGAACATGACTTAGATTAACATGTTTGGGTCCGTAGAGCGTAGGGGCTTAAACGGCCGTGCTGTCATGTTAATCACAACCACAGTGCCACCTTTTACCCTACCACACTCTTGAGTGTATTCATCTCTGCAAGCTTCAGTCTAGGTGTAGCTGCCAGCATTTATCAAACTGTCTGGCTGACCACCATTAAAAAAAAATACCCTCATAATTCTGTTAGAGGGGGAGGCATGGGCTTTAAGATGTAAACACACACCCGGGGGGGGGGACGACACACACGGATGTTTCTCAAATCTCGTGACAAGCCTGTCCTCTGTAGCCTGAGGCAGCAGAGCGCTCTTGAATTCGCGAATCCAGCTGAGTAAATGCATTCCAGAAATGTGGGCAAGAGAAAGAACGTCTGCGCTATGATCTCAGAGCCGCCGCAGGTAACAGTGTTTATATGAATACTGCATCAAGAGGGCATGAGATGTAGAGGATTATGGGTTATGTTATTTGCTGAGGAATCAAAGTCTCCAATGAGTCTGTGTGGTGGATGTCTGTGTGTTATTGGGGGGTGGGGGGACTTAAAGACACAAACTTAAAAGAGTCAAACTTTCAGGATGAAAAATACATTGAAAACTCTGCCAAATTGAACAAAATAGAGCATTGTCCTTTCTTAAATAAGTACATGATGTGAAACAAGGTCTACATCGTAACTCGGATAGAGAAAAGTGCATTTTATCTTCACCCACTCGCGAGGGAAGAAGCATTTGTTAGAAGCAGGGGGGGAAAAAGCATCAGCTCCCTACCATGACCAGCTCCGCTCGCTGCTCCCCGTGGTCCTAAACCCTTGTCCTCCCAGCCTGTCCTGGGCATGACCCTGCACAGGAAATCACTTCAGCCTGTTGGGAGTTCCAGGTTTCCCCCCCTATGCCGCCTCCCGGCTCTGGGCACAGACGGCGTGAATAAAGGTGACCATGCACTCTCACCGTGCACCCTGCAGCCCTCGGGCTAAAGAGCTGCTTCCACCCCTCCCTCCACTACATCCTCCCAGGCCGGGCTGTCAGTCTTCAGGGCTCTGTCACACCCTGTTACACCTTTGCAGCCGCTCTCTTAACACACTCAGCTTAATGGCACACACACAGGTTTGCATGTGTACTCAGAGAAACATCTGTATGAAAAAGGAGTTAGGTATTGGAGTACTGATCTGATATTAACAGTTTATATAATGATTTTTTGATGTCACGATAGATAATAGTGTCTGTTATCAGTGTAGAGAGTAAACCTTAACATCTGACCTTTTTCAGCGACAATCTGTGTGAGCGTCCAACAGCATGTAGATAGAGAAGTTATTAAGATGAACAACACCAACAAAGACAGCCAGCTATAGAATGAAGGACAGCTCTGTACTTCATACAAGCTGGCTGTCTTTGTCTGGCTATCGCCGCCCGGGGCCTTTCCTCTCACGTACAGGGTGGCGATTCAACCTGAGGTTTGCATTAGAATAGGAGAAGGATAGCTAATTTAATTACCCGCCATGAATGCACGGCGATGATCCCATATGCAGAGCCAGCGCTCCTCTCAGAGGCCTCCCTCACATCCTCTGGTCTATGTCCAGAAGCTGCAGAGCCAGCTGAGGAAGTGATTGACAGCTGCCGACCCCGGGGTCAGCCGGCAGTAGAGGTGCATTCTGGGAAGCTAAAGCTTGGCCTGCTGTAGTGATGGGGGTTAGGGTTTTCTGAGGGAAATGGAGAGTGGGGTTGCTGTCCTTTGCCTGACCTCGGACGAGGCGTCGTTGAGCAAACTGGAGCCCAGTGAGTGTTCTCAGCGAGTCGGGATTCACAGCCACAACATACATGAGATGAGCTGGGTAAGTATCTGCTGGGGGAAAAAAAACTAATTATTTTTCAACATGGCTGGTAGATGATATTGTTTTGCTCAGCATGTTACTGTGGGGAAGTATCATTTTCCACGCTGCTCTCCAAGAGCATGAAACACTGAAAAGTAAAAGTATTTCAATTAATTTCACTGCTGGAAAAACCTTTAAAGTTGCTCAATAAACCCCCTGGGGATCTTCAAACCAAAGGATCTTGGATGTTTCGCATTGTGCACTCACAATTACTGCCTAGCACCCTAATTAATGAAGATTTGATCATAGTTGTTTTCATGGTTAAGTTATCGTAAATTATTTTCTGCTGCAACACGTGTGTTGCTTTTTTAGTTAAGGGCTCACAACAGATCATTTGTGGTTTTTAAAAAGCAGCTTGCTCAGAAACCTATTTTTTTTACATAGCCTAGCAAATTATTATTTTTGGCCTAAATATAGATTCACTAATTATGTGAAACCCTTTAATATGCTTAATAATACTGTATAGTGACTGCTCTACAACATAGCATTACATTGGCTTGTCATAGCAACAAGCTGAGGGACCCATACAGGTGCTATGAGGACTGATGGATAGGTCTGTCTGAAGAGGCCTACTCACAGACAGACATTTTAGCGGAATGCTATATTAGTGGTTACAGAGAGCTGGATGAGAAAGGGTTTGCTCGGCACAGTAGCTGGGAGAGTGAAACATCGCGTTATGAAAGCTCTGTCCTTCGAGATAAAAATGCCTTTGTGCTCCGACTTTCTCATAATGAAGGACAGACCGAAAGCCTTGCTCCTTACTCACAATCTCCCGTAAACACGCACTTTAGCGAAAACCATCTGGATGCGTCAGCAAGGCCCCGGTGCACACACACACGCACACACACACACACACACACACACACACACTCGCACGCACGCACACACGCACACACACACACACACACACACACACACACACACACACACACACACACACACACACACACACACACGCACACACACACACGCACACACACACAGCAACAAATAAATAATCCCTTGTGGTGTTTCAGGTCGGACGGGAAACCCCTTTCAAAGATGCCCCTACGCATGCGTGGTTCGCAAATTTCATTTATCCCAAACTGTTGTTAAATTAATAGCTTCATAGGCCAATTAAAACCCCGGTTTATCCTTTATCTCATAATCTGGTCTAGGCTACTTCAGGTAACCAAAAAAATTTGAAGTCAAATATAAGCTATAGCCTAATTATAGGCTATCCTCTTTATTGACACAGGTTTACATAAAATAACATTAGATTAGAAATGGCCAATAAAAGATATTTCCATGAGGTGGAAGTGTAGCAGAGGCTACATTTCCTCGACCATGATTGGCCAAGTTAAGGTTGAGCAAATGAATTAGACTTTCTCTGACTGCTTTTAATAGGCCTATATTAAGGCAAAAGCAGGCTTATGTAGGCTAGCCTAACGAGTTGCACGCAGGACAAATGGTGGGAGACTTTTGGTGGTGAGTAGCCTATTAGCCTAACTTATTGATTTTTTTGTTTTGTTTTTGTAAGGGACCACCTCATGATCAGGTCCGGTCGTCCTGAAAACGGCGCGTTTCAGAGACATTAACAAGGTTCATCCTCATGGAAAAATCTGGTGTCAACCTGTATGTCAGTCAACAGGAGTTAGTGGACACTTGGGCTATTGAATAAAAGTCAATTGTAAAAAATAGAAAATAAAAATAATTATTTATGGGAATTTACTTTTTTTTTCTTTTACTAAGCATCATCTATTTATGATGCTTAGCATACCCAATAAAATTGATCTAGCCTAATTCATTGAACTAATTTAGACAACCCCCCCTTATCGTTTAACTCTCATTCAAGTTACAGTAAAACTGTTCAGTGTGACGTGAACGTGCTGGCGAATATAGATATTTGTTTTGTAGCATAATAAACTCGAACACAGGCATGAATTAACTATTAAATGAAATAGGCCTAAACTCCAAACTCAATGGAAAGTTTTTGCCAATAACTCGACCAGTTTCTTTTTTTCTTCTTCTTTCGTTGTTTTTCGTCGTTCTTCATCAGCGAACAGCAGCATTTATATCGAGTGCCAACATATTTATTTTCAAACCCTTTATTTCAACCATCAGTATAGGCTACAGATAAATTATCGGGAGATAAATAAATAAAAATAATTAAAACTAATGGAAACGGCCGTCTTTTCGGATTATTTAGGTTTACTGCAGGGATAGACAACACAACTCGCCCACAATTTTCTGTCAATAAAAATCAATATATTCATAGCAAGAAAACGAGCGAAGGATGAGCAACCAATTAAGCGTAGGCTATCCAATACAAAATACAAGTATTCCCGTGCTCTTTGTTCACTAAAGCTTGAAGCCGTATCACATCGCTAAATTAAACAGCCTACCATATTTAAAAATACAAGGAAATAACATTTTTTTTCTTCCTTTTTATTTTACGGAATTGGCAAGACTTTTCAGAAAGCACAATTGACTTTTGCTAAGATATTGTCGATCGATTGTCTTGTTCTTGTAAGCCTTTCCATGATGTGTGTGTGTGTGTGTGTGTGTGTGTGTGTGTGTGTGTGTGTGTGTGTGTGTGTGTGTCTGTGTTAGTCTGTGTGATTGCTCTGGCATCGTGACAGACAGACAGACAGACAGACAGACACACTCACGCGCACAGGTCTGTAATCCTGAGGCTCCAGACAGGACCTGCGGCTTTGGCAGCGGCCTGCGTCTCCAGCGCATCAAATGAGAGAACTCCTGACGCACAGGAGGTCTCCGGTAGCCATACCAGCTTTCTCGAAAAATGTTTTGGACGAAACCTCTCAGCGATATTCTGGATAAATACTTATAGGCCTAAAAGTCGACGCAAGAGCAACACCATTGTCGAACACTGAGATAAATCAGTCTGTTTTGGCGAGTTCAGCTGAGGGAAGGAGTGGCAGTTGCAGAAAGGATACGTGCACATAGCTACAGTATATCTCTGTCAGAAAGATTTGTGCGAGTCTAATATTTAATAGTTTTTACAAATGAGCCAAGGTGTGAAATCTACTCTGTAGTGGATTTTCCAGGCATGCAAGTGTTATAAAACGTAAAATAACTCAAAATATCATAGAGAGATAGATAGATAGATAGATAGATAGATAGATAGATAGATAGATAGATAGATAGATAGATAGATAGATAGATAGATAGATAGATAGATAGATAGATAGATAGATAGATAGATAGATAGATAGATAGATAGATAGATGGATGGATGGATGGATGGATGGATGGATGGATGGATGGATGGATGGATGGATGGATGGATGGATGGATGGATGGATGGATAGATAGATAGATAGATAGATAGATAGATAGATAGATAGATATATAGATAGATAGATAGATAGATAGATAGATAGATAGATAGATAGATAGATAGATAGATAGATAGATAGATAGATAGATAGATAGATAGATAGATAGATAGATAGATAGATAGATAGATAGATAGATAGATAGATAGATAGAAAAAAGTGTGAATGTGTACATTGCTAGATGTAAATAACAGCCACACCGTCTGCCTTGCAGGAACATGAAATGACATATTTTGCATATTTAAACCCCATGTTCCTTAACATATTTCCCCCATCCTTATCCGTGTATAGGGAAAATACGGATTTACACAATCATATAGGTATAAGTGAAAATATAGTAGTAATGCTTTGCTAAGAGGATCAGTTCTTACATCTGCTGAATGCCAAACCCCCTGGTGCAGTGCAGGCCTTTGTTCCTGCCCAATCAGATACAGCTGTACAAGCCAGACTCCACAGGGATAGCTGGGGTCATCCTCTCAGCGGATGCTCGGGCCCATCCTGCTACTGGTGCCCCGAGGGCCTGGGCATAGAGCTTGACCCCCCAAACAGCCACCCAGACACTAGCCATAATGCCCTCCTTCACCCACAGCACTCTCACTGAGGCTTGCATGATGGCTGGTGTTTTGTCCCTGCTCCGACTCATCCTCCGCTTTCTGATTTACTTTTTTTTATCTTGCAGAAAATGGCTCTGTTATTAATTATGTGAATTAATATGTGCAAACAATTAAGAACATGTAACACACAGCACATTCAAATGTATACCTTTACTGTTTATGCAGTCTTTAAACTGTAGATAATATAAGACACACGCACAGAAGAACTTTTTCATCTGTGCACTGAATGTTCATGTGTTTGGTGCCGTGCCTGTGAAAGGCTTTGTGCAGCTGAAACTGGCCCTGTTCTTTTGTTATCCGAAGATCTCAGGAAAAAAAGATGAGGTCTGTAAATTAAAGGAACTCTGACACAACTGAGTGAGGCTGTCACAACTCTGCTGGGGAAGGAACAGACCAGCATAGCGAATTGGACTTAGTAGAGTTCCACCACGAAGGGACATGTGAGAATTCTGCCTGTTTAGAAAGAGAAAGAGAAAATGACCTTGGGGGCTAAAGTGGCTGGATAGAAAATAAACTGTTTGGAATTACTCTGCACATTGAGGAATAGAAAGCAGCTGCAAAAATCTGAACTTACTCAGTCCATTTCTCTGTGATTTGGAAAAGCTTTCAGCAGGCGCATCACACTAACCTCTAGGCTCAGAGAGCAAAGGCATGTTGTAATGTTTTCAACATGGTCCCGCTTTTTAAAAGAGATAAATTGCACTGGCGAAGGTTCAAGTTAAAATCAGACCAACTTTGTTAGAGTTGACTTGCAGGGATGCTGCCCTGCAGACACTGGAGCTGATGCACAACTGAGATAACTCATGGTATGTGACAATTGATCAGCAAAGTTTAAAGGATTTAGGTAATAACATTGAAAGCTGCGGTGGATGAGTACGGCTAGAGCGCTGCAGTAAAAAGACCCCGTCTGCACCAAGTTTCAGCAAATCTAATTTATGGCCAAATCGCAGCAGCTGGATTTGCACTTCCGACCAGGGGATACCATTACCAAGCAGTCAAGCACCATGTATGATGGATATGCAGGGGTTTTGACACAATCACTCTTGCTCTCTCTCTATGCAACACACACACACTGTTTATTTATAGAGACATGCACACAAACAGACTAGACTAAAATATATGACACTATAAATCATTTTGTGCAACTTTACACAGGAATAAAGATATAAATATCTTTAATGTTGTTATATATTTAGATGCTACTGTTTTTATTTTTCCTACTGTATCAAGTCAGTGGACTACGCATTGGTGGCATTGAGAGGGAAATGGAAATCATTTAAGTATTTATATCAAGATTAATTGGGCATTTTGGAACTAAATTACCAAGTAAACTTGCAAAGCCAGAAAGCTTGCAGCATTAACCTGTAATTCCATTCACTTACACAGAGTTACTCCACAGAGTTACTATCCATAAAATGGAGACTGACTTTGAGGTTAGCCATGAACCAGAAAATACTTGTGTGTTCAAAATGTCCCCCGACCGTCCTGTCTTTTCCTGTTCATTCTTCATGGAGCTGCGATGACATCACATATTATGTGCATGATTACTGCTCTTTTTCTTTCTGTTAATGGGAAACAATAAATTAATAAAGTTCCCCCGATACACACTGAATTTGATCCCTCGACATATGGAAAATCCTTTTTGACATGTGAAATATAGTGGTGTATCTCGGTAAGGATTTGAAGCCTTGCCATGGAAAGTCTAGTCAGTTGCGACCACGATTTGTTCCCCGAGAGCCACAATTCACTGACTTGGCGGGCGACTGTGATTTTGCAACAACCTAGATGGAAAAAAAGAAGCCAAAGTTGAGCACTTACACTAGATCTTTCTCCGCCTGATGTTGTACACTTATCTCTCTCAATCATAAGCTTCAGCACTCTCGCTTTCTAAACTTCTCATCCAGTGTGCCTACGATTACAAAAACGTTTGGTAATCAGATAGCCCTCACTTAGACAAGACAGTTGACATTCCCAGCCTCAGATTTCCAATGTCTTTGCAACAACTTCATTTGAATCCCCTATAAAGCAAAACCACCAAAGCATCACTCGTTAGGAATCTAAATCAACTTCACAGATAAATGATACATTTGATGGATGCCCATTTCTTCAGAAGCACTCTTCTTTGTCAGTGAATTTGTCTGTGTCGTGTGTGGAAAAACAAACCGAGCTACATCACATATTTGTCGAGTGCGGGGATAGTGGAAGTGACCACTGTCCCTGTGTTTTGGAGACCTGACAGTGAACCCTGAAAGGCCAGCCACCTCCCAGACAGCTTCCCCTCAAGCCTCTAGTCTCCATTATCCAGCCATAGCCTGGGGACCAATCACCCCGACTGCCCTCTCTGTCTCTCTCTTTTCCCTTTCTCCTTCCCTTTCACTATCTGTCTCCTTCACTCCCTCTCTCTCTCTCCCTTCCTCTTTCTCGTTTTCTCTCTCTCCAGGCTCT
This sequence comes from Ammodytes marinus, assembly GCF_949987685.1. Lineage (NCBI taxonomy): Eukaryota > Metazoa > Chordata > Actinopteri > Uranoscopiformes > Ammodytidae > Ammodytes > Ammodytes marinus. The sequence goes on along the minus strand of NC_137211.1, from coordinate 10,891,476 downwards.
CTATGCCCGGCGCTTTCAAGAGCTCCCTGTGTCACAAGACTGATTAAAACAAACACTGACCCTATTTTGGTATCTAATCCAATTGTGCTCTTTTTCTTCTCACCGGGCCTGGAGCACGCAGAGTATTAGGTGTCCTGGGAGCCACATGGCCCCCCTCTGTGACTGATCTTAAATTTCAAACACTCGGGAACATCACATATGGTGGGCAAAGAGTAAATATAGACTTATTAAACTCCCTTTTAGCACTCATGTGTAAACTGGATTTCAGCATCCACATCATGATTTTGAGCCTTACGTATATTCCCGTGTTTGGTACGATAAACAAAAAGATGCATTTGGTACATACATTCCCACTTTGCATGCCCATCTGCTTTTTTGGTATTTTGAGTTAAGAGCATAGAAATGTAAGTGCAGGTTTCAGAAAGCTAACGCTGCTGGCGATGGCGCTGCGGACTGGGGGGTTATTGAGAGAAGACTGCTGTTTATTGTTTTATTAACAAGGGCATGCTGGCCTCACCAGGTCAGGGCTTTACCTTTGACCCAGAGGAAAAATACTAGAGAGCAGCGGCCTTTGTGTATCAAACAGGCAACTGTTCTTATTGAAGTGTGTGTGTGTGTGTCCATGTGTGTTTTGACAAAGTTAAGTGTTATTTTTTGTTTAAATACTTTTATTTTTTATTGCCTTACATTAAGGACTTGCAGCAAAGCTTTCCTTGCCTTGTGCAGTTTCTTTCTGTTTTATCAAGAAACTATAATCTATTTCCTGCACACAAACAAGCGACTTCCATTGCTTAAATTAATTTTGTGCTATCTATAGTTGCAGCCAGAAACCAGTGTTTGTTTGGTCTGGCCCGCTAACTTCAGCACTGGGAAACCAGTTGTAGATACTGGCGAAATCAGATATCATGCCCATTAATGCAATCATTTCTGTGTGACGAGACAAGAAATGTCTCTTAACAATCTGCCAGAGAAATGATTTGAGATTCAGGAAGCTGACACATGTATTATGTGTGTAGAGTCGGTGACATGATGGATTGGAGTGAGTGGACCAATCCCAACATGTGCAACATGCGGCCTGTGTGTCTGAAATGTGAGCTGCAACAGACTGACATCGGTAAAGTGGAAGGACTTTAAAGCTTCGAGCCAGCAAGTCATCATCATTATGTCACTTCCTGAAGCACAGTGACATTAAGGATACCATCTAGTGGTGATTAACAGTCATATCAACCCGGATTTAATCTCTTGCACGTGTATCCACTGTTTTAGATGTACTGTATGAACAGTGACATTGGTCCATTGCTTATGGTGCTTTGTCACCCTTTGGGTGACAAAAGGGGTCAGTATATTGTTAGTAAATGTGCTTATTTGACAAGTCCAGTTGATTCTAATAAAGTATTCAGCTGTGAACATTTCACCATTGCTCAACCTAAGAAAAATATGAGGTTGTTGTACTTTACTTGAATAAAGCATCAGACTGCTTCATCCTCAGCATCAGATGTCACCTCTATATCATGTACATTTATAATAACTTCTGTAATAACTTTACAGCCAGATATACGGCCAGTCAAAGAGGCACCCTCAGTGTATGGAAAGCAGCTTTGATTACGCCTAGAAACCCTTTTGTGGGTCTTGTGAATTACGGCCAATTACCTCTACCCTCTTAAAACAATCATTTGTTTTCCCCGCTACCACAAGCAAGAGCTTGGAGTTGCTTTTAGCTCCAAACTTCAGTAGGCGACTACAGCTTGAAATATATGGGGATAATTATTCCAACTAATGGGCACGGAGCTCAGAGCAAAGGCAGTTTTTATAGAAGCCAGAACTGTACATCAAACCATAGCCAGACTGTATGACCAGGTCATTTCACCCTTTACTCTGCTGTTTATGGTTTTTTAATGGTAGACCTTTGCCAGCTTTTCATGGCTGCAGTGTCTGATTTTAACTTAGCCAACATGCTGCCGAGCCCTAAAGATTGGAATCTTTACAGCAAGAATGACACTCTTGCTTAATCATTTGAACCATCCTGTCAAACCAACAGCTTGAGAAACAACATGGTAATATACAGTATAGGGGATGTTATTATCTTTGCCTTTAGCAGGAACATTTCACTACTGCTGTGTGCAAATGAGACATCACACTAATGTCACCCTGCGCTCCGATCGATAGTGAAGCAGGGTGTGAACAAAACAAGAAATTAAATGAGAGTGAGGTATGAGGGGAGGGTGAGACAGCGAGCAGAGATAATCGATGGCAGGCACAGAGCGAAGATGAGGTCGTTTGTCTCCAGGAGACAAGAGAGAGGGAGAGACAGAGAGAGAGAGAGAGAGAGAGAGAGAGAGAGAGGATATAGGAAGTATACAGACAGAGCTGTCTGCTGCTGGAGCTGGCAGCCGGCCAGACTCTGTATGAGGGCGTCTGAACAACAGCAGAATTTATCACAGTGACTGCTGGCCTTGTCACCAATGAAGACGTGAATCTGAACATGGAGAGGGACTTAGGCTGGAGAGCAGGGCAGTTATATCAGCCATGTCCTTAGACCTTGCATGCGTGTCCAACCATGTTTGAAAAAATTAATAATCTGCATTAATTGAGTTGTACTGTATCCTTTGTAATTGTACTAGTTTGTGTCATGTATGTGCTCATTAGTGATGATTTATATGGCACAAAACACTCTATTCTCTTTTTATTTGAAAAGCAATCTGACTTTAACTCATTGAGGTTTTCTGAATGTACACTACCACCTTACTTCTCTTCTAAAACACAGATCCCAGCTATTCAGACACACTCAGTCATTTCCCAGAGGTATCTAAAGTAAACAATGGCATTCTTTAGATACAGTCTGCTGTCATCCAAAATGAATTCACAACAGACCATGAAGCTATAGGTACTACTGTAAAATTGGGCAGTTTCAAATTACATATTAAGCCATCTATTTTCTTTGTAGCAGTGAGTGTATGCATTGAGTGAGGATGCCTTTGGTTTTAAAGCCACACCTAAATCTTTGCCATCTTTGTTATGATATTTTCTTTCCTTTTTTCGTCCTCTCTTTTTCAATGCTCAACTGTGAGCTCAGCCGACTTGAAAAAACGAGACTCCTAGTCCTCAATGTGTCTTGCCGATGGTTCATAAAGGCTGACAGTGGATCTGGTGTGTTGGTTGCCGCTCCCTGCTGCAGCCCAGATGGCAGCGAAGCCCTCCCTCCACAGCAGAGGTCTCAGCAGCCTGCCTCCAACAGCCGGAGAGGAGATGAAGGGAGGAGAGAGGATTACCATGCTAATCGCTCTGAGACATGAGAATGATTGTGCAAACGTGTGGAAAATGGCCAATCAATATTTGTTATTTACTGACCTCAAGACAATAGACCAAACAAACCCCTGGGACACAGTGTTGTCATGGCACCAAAATATTTGTTTTAATACTGGTGCCACTAGAAATGTTTTATAATGTGACATCGTTGTAGGCAGGTTTTTTTCTACTGCTCCCCCCAACATCATGTCACACTGCTGACTGTATTGAGATTATCTCTCAGCACTAGTTGGTCTAAATTCACATGACATGGTGTTGCTTTAATTGTAACCAGTAGAGGGCACAACAGCATCACAGTGGATCTTCCACAATTTTAACTTTTTCAGTCTCCTTCAGGTAGAGATTACAGTCGGTGGACTCTTTATTTGGCACACAATCTATAAAGAAAAAAATTCCAGACATAAATTGTACATCATTAACTGTGTTCAGTTTTTAGTTGAAACCATCAGAAATGTTTTAGTTTAACTTAATTTTTGCTACCTCTGTAAAAACAAAACATGGAGGGTTTTTACAGAATGGCTATTTTAAGCTTAGTAAACAGAGAATATGTGGTTGAGCTGTTGTCCTGGAATGCATTATATTGTGAAGATGTACCTAATAAAGTGTCCAGAAAGAGAATATACAGTAAAATTATGCACACAGACTAAATGTCTATTATCTTACAAAAATAATATTTTTTTGCGCAGGACATGAATTCAAGTCTTATCCTTATTTGGAGCAGGCCGGTTTTAGCACTGGAATCCCTGCAGTGTGCTGGTTGAGGTATTGGAGGCAGGGAACATGAGTCACTCTGTGGTCTGATTGTGAGCAGTGGCCTTTAAGTCGCATAGCAGCTCCATTAGATGTCAATCCATTATTAAATAAGCCACACAGCGTAGGTTTCTGGGTGAAATAATGCCATCTAAAGCTGGACTCCTAAAATAGATATGGCACATTGTTCTATTTAAATTTGAGTAATCATCCATTGTAGTGTCAGCACAGGGTAAGGCAGATTATGGAGATTTGGTTGAACACGGGGTGTGAATTGGAATTGCTTTGGGTGCTACAAGGATATTACAGAAATACTACAAAGGGAGACCTTATTACATCCTCTGTTACTAATTGCGTTGCAGCATCTGCTGTGGTTGAGGCTGGTTAAACAAGAGACAGAGATGGTGGAAGGAATAGAGCTAAGTAGAGCTGTGCAAAGTACCATCAGCCATGCACAGACATTCAAATGCATGCCCACAACACATCTCCTTATTTCAAATGTGTTATAAAAATGCAGCTGGCAGGGTCACAACAGCCAAGGCGCAAATATTATATATTCACAGTCTTTTATGTCGTTGCATAAAAGACGGTAGATGCTCTGTTTCTTTAAGCTCTGTGGTGCCCCCTTGGCACTGGTCGCTGTGGATTACTAGTCATCATGACATGGCAGAGAAGTGTCTACAGTCTAAGGGGGACTGTGGGGTTTCAGTTCATCATGTCACTGTGTTTAGGTACTGTCCTCTGGTCACAATGGCACATGTCACTGCACTGCTAAGGTACAAAAGGCTCTATATTTAGTCGTATAATTAAAGAAAAACTGAAATCAAGCCTTACATACATTTTGTGAGTTCACATTGACTCATGTTCGGCATACAGAAACAACAGCTGAGAAACAACAGCTAGCACTTAATTGTTTTGTTTTTTGCATGCCAACAAGGCAAAATGAGTTTTCATTAAGTATGATAAGGATGGATGCACATTGATCTATGAACTAGCAGGAAGTCTTTACTGCTTGCCTATTTCTATCACCAGCAGGGCTCTAAACTGCCATCTGGTTTACTGGAGGGAAAGTGAAGGTGGACCAGTGTTCACACTATATCACTAGAATTTACATCCGTCTCTGAGCCTTGTTTACGCCATGACCTTTACAGCTTTTTGCACTGTATGAAAAAGAGCAATTGGTTGCAGCGCTGAAAACCAAAACCAGGAATTGTGACATTTGTTTCATTTCACAATTCGTCGATTTTGCTCTCAGAAAATGTCTGCATTTATTTTGCAAAAAGCACAAACCGGCTGTAATACGAATCTCTCAAGGCTCACGGCACAATACAATACTCGCATCACATATTCTTCAGAGAATAAAACGGTCAGTAATGTGGTTATCGTGCCGACACGATAAGTTGTCTTGTCTATCTCCCTCCCCCTCACACACCCACACACACATGCTAGGGGCAAGGCACTGATGGAGGAATTTGGCATTAATGTTTTGCAGAACAGTGTTTTTTCTGCATTTGAACAAGCCTTCATGATGTAAATAATCCATTTTAAACAGCTCAACCAATATGAAACAATCATTACATGAAAGACCATATACAAGAAAAGGCTGTGAACGTCAGCAAGGTGAAGTGATTGATAGCTGATAACAGATCAACTGTCGCCCTATGACCTTATAAAAGCTGTTTTAATAAATTCACTTTCTCTGTGGGATAACAGTGTTATAGTCTATATTCAGAGAGATGGCCAGAGTTGTTTGTACTTATCCAACATAATCGCAGCCTCCAATTCAGAAGCCACTTTATGAAAAATTAAACGTAGTCAATTGTGTATTGTGTTGCCCATCATGCTTTCACTGGCTTGGTTTGATTACACTGCCCTGAGCCCAAACCTCTAGGTGTTGTACCGCTTCACATTCATCACAGGTGTCAATATTCCTGCTTGCCCGTTTAGGAGAGGAGCTTTACCAGAGATTAATGAGCCTTTTGTCACTTCAACAGCAGGGATGGTCGATTCAAGGGCTGATAGGCAAATGTCACGGGAGGAATAACTAATGAGATGTCTGACTGGGGATCATTATAGTATCACCTTTTTTTAATGCTGTTGCATCAGCAGCATTTTTGTGAAGAGACCAGGTGAGCCAGCGTGGATACAGTTACCCTGCAGTCTTCTCTTTATCCTCATTTCTCCTTTCCCTACTCCCACCCTCCCTCATTTTTCCATCTCTTTCCCATGGCAGCGCTCTCACACCCAGATGGGAAGTAGGCAAAGGTGTCAGCACATTGACCGAGTTGGGACTGCACCATAAATAGCAGGCAAAAAGGGAGGGGGAACAGAGAGTGAAAGTTGAATCACAAGTGCTGTTGAGGCTCAGCTGCACAGAAACACCCCCCGAGACACTGATCAGATTCGGCCCACCGGTGTTCGTCATGCAGCCAGTGACCTGGCAACCTGGCTCTCCTGAAGCTGGAGATAAGAGCTGGTGCTCCACTGATGGTGAATGGGATGGTGAATGAAATCTCAGAATATATAATTGCATATGACTGCTATCAGTCTCTGGGTCCTGTCTAGCTCTATTTACCTACTCTTTAGCAGTCCTACAGAACTACAGAACTAAACCTACATAGATGATCAATCTGAAAGCTTATTACCTCGCTGTTCTGTGCTCCAGTTTACAGTAAGCGTGTGAGATATCAAGGCTGAATCCAAGGGCCTACCTGCAGCGCTTCCCTCTCTGCTACTGTGTGAGGGGAATGAATATAAATTCATCCAGCTCTTCAAGGTCAAGATGTTTCAGGTATGAGCTGTTATGAAGGAGAGCGGTGTTGATATAGCCCTTTGAGTGAAATTTCTCCTGTGGCACCGTATATCAGATCCATCAATCTGAGAATTATGATCTGTGGTTATTCACAAGGCTTTCAGGTGAGTAATACTGCAGCAGAGCTGTGGCTCAGACAGGGACAGGCAATGCCCCCTGTGTGTCATGTTGCAGAATTAAAGGTGTGATATACCTCCTGTTTTATGGATTTGTGTCGAGCCCCAGAAGTGATAACCCTTGGCAGTAAAAAACAATCCATGCAGAGAGGGCGTTGTGTTTTGTTTTTAGTGTGTTGGGGGATAGGGGTTGTACTCTACTTTTTACAGTGGCTCATTCAAAGCCATACTGCGTAACGGCAGTAGGTGCTAGGAGGGGCAACAATAGCAAAAGAAAAAAAAGCTCAGAGAAACCATCATATGATCTGTGGTTGCCATGGCAACTGATCCCAGCAGTCAGCCCCTTGGAAAGTGAGTCACATGAGTCAATTGAAGGAGACAGGAAGCATACTGTGAATACATTCTGTAGGTTGATGATGCAGTACTCGTGTGTGTGTGTGTGTGTGTGTGTGTGTGTGTGTGTGTGTGTGTGTGTGTGTGTGTGTGTGTGTGTGTGTGTGTGTGTGTGTGTGTGTGTGTGTGTGTGTGTGTGCATGTTGGGGGTGTTTTGTAAAAAGGAGCAGCGAATTGCCTCGAGTCAATGTGTACAGCAGGTTCAGATGTTACTTACTGGTTATCAAGTTGAACAGGAGCATTCAGCAAACACAGTCACTGAAAATCTGACACGGACAGAGTTATAGTGGAAAAGCAAACTGTCACTCCTTTGCATTTGCTTCATAGCCTGACACACTGGTAGCACATTCCAGCTCTAAATACTCTAATCCCTCAAACACAACCACTCTTTAAGCTTGTTCTGGTGACTGAGAAAGATATTGTTGCCATGAGCTGCCTCTCTGAAACACCTATGTCCGGGGCCTAACCTGCACTGTGTCCTAAAAGGTTAACTTGAACTGAATAATGTTACCATTTCTTATACTTCTTATCATTAGGGCCAACAATGATGTACAAAATAGCAATACAAAAAGGTATAGTGCATAACTTTTTCATATAAATTAATGTTGCCATTCAAGCCACAAACCCCTCTCTGTATTTCTAAGTACAGTGTTTACAAACTGGTGTGTCACCCCCTGACAATGGCACAGGAGCTAAGAAAAATACCCAGAAAGACCCATGAAATGTTTCAGTTGTTGATTCTACTGCTAAGAAAAGTCCTGGACATAGGCCTACAGTAAAATCCATGTGTGATCACCGAAGGCCTACCTCATGTAGATGAACCGACAGTGTTGTTGTTGTTACTTTGAACTCCTCATGGGGACGACAGAAGTTACCCACTATAGCTTTAATGCAAAGGTCTATTTTGGGAAAATAAAAAAGCCACCCAGTGAGCCAAGCGAAGAAATATGGAGTGTGGAGCCCTGGCAGACGGAGCCAAGGGCAGAATAAATTGCTGGTGTCTGGTGAAGAGAAAATGACTGAGTCACAAATGATCTATACTTGAGAAACATCCATTAGGAGGCACTGTCTTTGCGCACCTATTTAAGTCTATCACCGAGGGCACAACAGCAAATCCTGACATGTCTATTAGGTATTAACGTCAGGGTGATGGAGGTACACTGAGTCAGGATAGCTTCCATCATGTAATGCAATTTGGGGAGCTTTGATTAACTGATAGATCCGTTCATTTATTATATTACTTGCGCAGATAATAATAATATTCATAATAACAGTAATTCTAGTTTTATCTGGGGTTGCTGGGAACTCTTTTTTACCAAACAGAATGTATTTGCTCGCTCAGTATATTTAATCAATTCGTGTAATGGAGCTGATTGCAGTGTGACGCTCTTATTAACATCTTGTGAACACTGCAGATGCGTTTTAATTTTTTTTTCTTCTCTTTTGATCAGCTGCTGACGTGCGCACCAGCGTGTGAGTCAAACCTGCGTCAGACTTCGTCGTGACTTGCCATAGTAATTTTTCCATCCTATGGGGAGCTGATTTATCCCACAACACAGACATAACCACGTGGAAACCAGAGGTGTGTGAGCAAGTCTTTTTTGTATTTATTGCAGAGCTGCAGAGCACCGTTTAGGTGCCGAAGTGAGACAAAGCCATCTCCTGCGCACGTTAATGTAATTTTTTGTAGCAGCGGTGGACAATCTTGTGTCAGGCATTGAGCTCCTGCGTCAGACTTTACGCACCATTCGCCCTATGTGATGACTGCGAGCGCTGTGCTCTTTTTACGCCCAGAGATGTTACATCCGGAGACAGTGCCTGAATGAAGTTACCCCCGCGCTCTCTTTGGATTCATACCGTCACGCCGACTCGGACGTTATAACCCGTGTGCACAAAACACAAGGTAAGGATAACATTATTGTAACCGTTTTTCCAATTGTATTAATCCAGATATGCGCTTATTTCTCTGAGAGGAATTGTGAGGTCGCGAAACGGTCGTGTAACCAGCGATTTTCCCTAAAGATAAACCAAATATTTGATAGAGACGAGCGTCAATCTCCACCACATCACCTGACAAATGGTCATTTCGCCGCAGCGTTTTGACGGTGAGCGTCGGTCATTAATTCTCCGGGGTTGACAACACCGCGCCATGGGAGTCCACATTTGGCTCGAATATAAAGAATTCTGTAGGGCTGCTGACCCCCCTGGGTGACTGTTTGCATCTCTGCATTAGTGATTCACTTGACCTTGATAAGGCATCAGAGGTTATATCCACGTATAGAGAGAGCGAGAGAGAGAGAGAGAGAGAGAGTCCGCCTTCAAGCTGTAGCTACATGGGCCTGTGTGTAATGTTACTGAAGGATACCCGAACCTGGTCATGCAGGTGCTGTTTGTCAAAATCACGGTGACGTTCAGGGTCAAATCCTAGTGGGAGGCAGGCAATTCCTCATCATTGGGCGTCTTTACCATGACACCATTTTCTCTCAAGAAATGACATGCCTCTTATAACTATACATGGTTGTGCATGTGATGGATGCCTGGTTGACGTGCCATGTATCCCCGAGTAAACTATCACCCCTGGCTTTGCCACGGTCTATTGTTAATCTCAGTCCGGCCCCAGCAGCTCAGTGTTATTTGCAGCCGTCCTTCAGGCGATATCATGCCTGTCCGTTTAAGATGGTGAGAGGAGAGATAGGGTACCATTGGTGCTGCAGGGATGGGATTTCAATTTTTCGCAGGAAGAGCCATTGCTAAGCAACCAGAGTAGATAAAAGTGGAGACCTGTATTTGTGGGAGACAAACCTGCGCTGTTACGTCAACAGCACCGCCCGTCTATGGAGAATTAGGAATATATATATAGTTCCAGGACACCGCAGCAGAATCTCACCTGTCTCCCTGGAGGCATGTGCACATGCTGGTAACGGGGCCTGTTGGCACCACTTTTATTTCATTGAAAAGTAAATGCATACTTGACCCACTGGTGAACCTTTTCCATTGCATCAACGCTCTCCTTGATCCTCAACACTCTGCCCTCTGAACCTGGCCTGCGTACACTTTTTCCCATTTCTAATAATCTTTATTGTGGGAAAAAAAACCCTACTTAACTATGTTTCCCTCACATGGAGATTGATCACTGAATGTTGCACTGTATGCGATGCCCTGCTGTCTCTGAAATGTGCCATCTGCGTCAGCACATACTGTGAAACCTGGGAAGTTGCTGGAGAGTTTTTGCATCAACATTGAAAACTTTCAGTGAACATGATTAGGATGCCAGACTGAGAATCCTGTCAGCCGTTTGTGTTTAAAGGCACAGTTTGTGTAAAGGGTATTGGGGGTTTTCAGGAAGAAATGGAATGTAATATTCTTAAGTATTTTAAAGTAGTTTAATATCACGTTAAAAAAAAGTTGTTTATTTTATTACCTTAGAATGAGCGTTATATATCTACATAGGACCGGGGAGCGCCGCCATGTTGCACCACCATGTTTCTACAGTAGCACAGGATGGACAAACCTAACAGTCTCACATGTTTTATAGTGGGTTTCCACTGGAAATGCATTTCAATCTATGACTTTCACCACTAGATGATGCCAAAATACACTTTAACTACACACTGCAGTGTTTCCCCCAGAAAATGGCTTAGTCAAGGTGGTCACTACCCTGGGTCATCGGAGGCGCGGCGCGTAGCGCCGCGTCGAAAATTTGGGGGGTATTTTCCTCAAAGATGCCAATGCGCAGTAAATAAATAAACTGTTAATTTGAATACAACAGACACTGACCTGACAGTTGTGCAATTTTGTTTGCTATGTGCAGGTACAAATGATGTGCAAACATGCAGTACAAAGCACAATTAAAGAAAACTTCTACTGTTTTGGTGCAATACTATGCAGACACACTAAATACAAATAATGGACCATACACTCAACATGTGTATGCACATAAAAGTGAAAATTCAACTTTAAAGTTCCTTTTTGGATGAGGGGCTGTTGTGCGATTATTGTGGACAATAGGCTTGTGATGCGATAGCCTATAATTCATTAATGGTTGTTTTTAGCCTACTTGCTTGATTTCTTTTTAAATACAGAGTTTATTGGTCGTTTTCTAACATGTATTTCCAAATTTAAAACATAAAAATAAAGCAGCATTGAAAATTCAGAAAATAAATCTTCTTGGCCTACACTAGCATGCTGTTTGAAAAATAACTCAATAGTTGAAATAATAAATACAATGTGTTTTCCCCTTAAAATGACTAAATACATTTCTCCAAAGGTCAAAGACAGTAACAGTGTGGCACTTCTGTAAACACTTACTGAAACTTGGCTGGGCCATCACTCTCATGCATTCATCAAACTTTTCTCTGCGCTGTCTGAGCTGATAGATAGGTTGTGTTGCCACGGTGATGTGGAGTCTTAAACTGTTCTAGCTTTGCAGAGCACTTCTTTCTGTTCAGCTAAATATCCCCATAGAACTGCACCGCGTTTATTATCGCCACCAGTTAAATGTCGGTTTGCTTCTGCTCGTTTAACTCTTCCGCGTGCATGCCGTAGTCGCGCGGTGCAGTACGGTCGCGCGCACAAAGCCGCGGACACAGAGCAGCTGATAGAGAAACGCTTGGAGACACATGCTTTTTACCTTTCGCGCAGTTATGACCATGTATAAGTACACATCGCGCTTGCTAGTACATTAATTGTGCAGCACAAAAAAAAATAAAAATAAAAAAAAATTAATAATTTTTTTTTTTTTTTTTTTTTTTTTGGGGGGGTGGGTGGTAGTCAAGGCGGGGGGCTGGCGTTGCTAAGGCGGCCGCCTTAGCTATAAAGCGCTGGGGGAAACACTGCACTGCACCTTTAACAGGCCAGTATCACCTTAACCTAACCCATGCAGAGGCATTAATGGGACAGTTTGTTACTTACTAAAGTTTCCATTTGTAAGAAAGGTAGAGCAAGTCATTGTGACAAAACTCTGCAGCCCAGCCAAATAAGAAACCTCTTTGTCTGCTTCCCATCTCGTTGGGAGAGTGTTTGAAGAGGACTCATTAGTATTGTGTAGCTGTAGACCACTGTGGGAAAGGTTGTTGCTGTTCTGGGATCTGTATGGAGCTCTGGGCCCTGGAGCTGCTGCGTGTCGTGACTGCAGGGGCTTATTGCCACTGTTAAGGAATGTGATGTGCGTGCTGCTGGTGCGGCCTCATGTCAGACTTAGAGTCCAGCCGGCTGGCAACCGTTTCTTGAGAAGTCATTGTGAATAAAAACCCGCCTTTGATTTCAGCTGACCGCATCTGTTTTCAGATTAGAGGCCTTGTCTCTGGATCAGACACCTCTGGCTTCTGTTCTCTGCCCTTGATCTGTCAGAGCCAAAAGTCCAGATATCGTCCACAAAGTGAAACCCGGAATCTGTCTTCACGGTTTTGTTTTTTCTGCTCCTTGAGCAGCTGTTTTGGCATTTTACCAAGGTTGTACGCCTCATGCATTGCTGAGCTGACCTTTTAAGTTAAGTTAATTAGTTTATGCACAGTAAATGCTAACCGTCTCACACTGCTTTTGTGTAATTTATTTTCAAACACAAGTCTTGAGGTTCAAGGCTCATGGCAGGTTTGAGTGTTTCATGCTTGCAGCTCCAAATTTCCATTATAATTTAAAATAATTAGGTCACCATTGTGTACTGGGTTTCCCACTGTGAAAGATGTGTGGCTACCAGGCTTTTGACAAAGAAGACAAATGTCCAACGAGAGCTTGACATTGTTATAGGAGTGTGATACTGAATCTGAAGATGTATTAAAATTGTTTTTCATTAAGTTCCTTAACCATACAACCTAAAATTGCAAAAATAATACAAATACATCTCATTAATCAAATATTCAGAATTGCTTTTAGCCCTGATCACACGACGAGACTTGTTGGGATCTGTGTGCAGATTGCATCTGCTGAAATTATAACTGTAAAACCCTCATTAATTAATGCAGGAGCATCCGACCCTGTATTATTTCAGACACAGTAGCTACTTTGTTGCATTGTTTTACTGCTTTCCTTTAAGGAAGGCACTATTGGTGGATTTTTGCAAAGGTAGTAAATGCCAAAGAACTTTGGGAGACAAACTTTATTTAATTACCAATAGGAAAATATGAAATGTAATTCAGGAGCCCTGGACTTCTGGACTTTTTCAGCTTCTGAAATGTGAAAACAACCTGCAGACATTGAAGCTTTGTGATGAGAAATATAATACAGATACTAATAACAGATTAAATCTGTGCTTAGAGAGCAGAAGTCACACAGACAGACGACTCACTGCTGTTCATGCTCTTCACATGACTCCACTTTAGTACAATGGGCTCTGCTGTGAAATTAATTCTAATGAAGTGGATTACTGAAAAACCTCTCTTATGGCCCTATAGGGCTGCAGTTTTACTACGATTACAAAATGCTCCAGGAGGTGCAGAAAACATTGCACATGATTCTATAGAAAAATGTTAAGTCACAAACGTGTCACAAGTCCAGCTCCTGAACTATTTCCCCGTGATGAAGTAATTCTGGAACAAACAATTGCTTTCACAATGTATTAATTGTTGTTCTATTATATATTTGGAACAAAAAATAGAACCTTCCACAGTTTCCTATAGCCAGATTTTTTAAATACCCAGCCATGTTTTTGTTTAATATCATAGAAGAGCTTTAAAAAATAAATATAGAAATATTTCGATCTGATTGGCTGCAACCAGACAATTTGTATTCCAAGACAAAGAGCCAGGATGGTTTTTCAGAAACAATTTGATGCTAAAACAGGAATACCAACTGACCTTTCACTCTTTCAAACAGCTGTTACATTTTTTAATGGAGGCAATCCCTCTATTTTTATCTTCTGTAATTCACTTACTTTAAAATGGTCAATTTTGTTAGTTTTTAATTAGTATATTAAGACAGAAAAAGTACTTGTTATCACTAAGCACTTATCTTCTATCTGTCCGTCTCCAATTATTTCTTTCAACAGATCAAAGAAAAAAAGAAGCACAACTCTCCGTCCCTGGCACTTTTTCCTGCTTCCTCCTCATCGCCCTCCCAGTCTTGCCTCCACCTCTGCAGCCATGCCAAAGAACACCAAGGTGACCCAGCGCGAGCACAGCAATGAGCCGGTCACCGAGTCAGTGGCGGACCTGCTGTCCCTGGAGCACCCCATGGACTATAAGAGCAGTCAGATGAGTATGGGTCTGAGTCCTGGCTCTACCGCTCCAGTCAAGGCCCTGCTGCCCTCCCCTGACCCAGACGCTGAAGATGGCCGACCGGCCTGGAACAACAAGCTGGAGTACATCCTGGCCCAGGTGGGCTTCTCTGTGGGCCTGGGTAACGTCTGGAGGTTCCCCTACCTGTGCCAGAAGAACGGTGGAGGTAGGTGGTCTTAAGTTTTTCTGGAGCCCGATGTGAAAAGAGCTTAGTAACACTTCCTGAGTTTAGAAGTTGCTGCCCACCCATGGTGAACATGTGTTCCTTCTTGGTGCTAAGTGAGAAAAATATTGCTGAGTCACTGCTGTAAATGCGATTTTTTTTTTCATTACTACTGTTACCTCCAGCATGCTGTTCTGTGCCTGACCAATACTTTCTAAGACATGATCTGATAGAGAAAGCCGACTGGTCATTGGGATTGGTGTGAAATGTAATGCTGTATTGCACAATCTCGCAATTGTTTTTATTTGCATCAAATAATGGAGGAGTACTTGGGCAACTTCAACTAAATTCAGCTCTTCCATTCAGTTCCTGAATTCCTCTACCAGACTACAGAATACAGACTGTTGTATATCCTCCACCTGTCTATGTACCTGATACACAGGCAGCACTAACCCAGTTACTCATTGTGAACATCTCACCTAACTAAGAACAAACCAGTGCGGTGACAGTTTCAACCACCTATGATGCATTTGTCCAAACTGCCACAACACCTCAGCAGTGTTCAGACAGACTTTCAACATTATTTTGAACCATTCGACACACTGAGGAGCAGGAATAGGGGAAAGATAATGCTATCGCACAAAATGGCTTTTCTAAAATAAACCATCCTATCAGGTTTGTTTAACAATTGTTAGCATATAACATTAGCATATCATATAAATACTTGAGTTAATCTCTGGTGGATAATGCTATTCCATTTGATTAATAAAATGTGTTTGCACTTTGCACATAGCATCTATTATCTGCCTCGATCTAGAGATTTCTAACTCTTAGCAAAAATAGAAATAAGCTTATTTCCTTAAAAAAAAGAGAGAGTATCAACCATTAATTACTACTTTTGGAAGAATCAAAGCTTTTGGACATTTTTAAATGTCTGAAGATTTGTGTCTGATGTGACACAAGGGAAAACAGTTACATCAATTAATCTTTTTGAATATAATTTTGCATACATTGGCCAAGTTCCCTAATTTCTAATTCCGGTATAAACGGATTAACAGTTCTTATCATGTCCTGTGCTGCACCTTTGTCACCATTCCCATTGTGAAGTCCTGCGTAGTTTATTTGCTGACAGGGCTGCAGCCTCCTACTCCTCCTCCTCCTTGATAAATGGCATCCTGTCAACCAATTAACCAGCTAATCGTGCAAGTGCAGGGGGGCCGTTTTATTCAACACTGCTCAGACTTTGTGAACCTGTGCCGTCAGCAGCAACAAGATGATATCGTTTCTCTCCAGCATTAGGGCACCTTGAGGGGTTCGGTATAATTCTGTGAGATCAAGTTTTTCCCATATATAGTAAATAATATGGATGTAGCATCCGGGCTGACCTCAGTTATTCACACGGCATCCTGGTTTGTGCGCGTCGCCATTTTGTGAGGGGGGAGGGAGATAGCTGACGTATACCTCCGAGGCAAAGTGAGGGACAACGGGCGGAGAGCTGTCACTCAAGAGATCGCGCCAATACATTTTAACCTCCGATATAATAAAAATTTGAGTGGTCCGAAAAAATTCACCCCCCTCAGTGTCATGGAGATATGCCCTAAACATACAGACTTAAATGGTTTTGTGGACCAGGCTGTAAATAGGTTTAATAAGACTTTGAAAACGGCCTGTCTAACAAGTGAGTCAAAGAAAAATGGCTCAGTCTTGGTACCACCCCCCTAGTGGCACTTCCGGTTACTACAGTTGAGGTCACTTCCTTATTGGATGCTGGTAAAAATCGCTGAGGTTGGGGCTTGGTTTTTCCTCACAGGTTTCTCAGCCTTATCTCCTCAGTATAAAGGCTCACTGGTATTATAGTGAGATGAGAGGGCGGCTATGACTAAGATGGAGCAAGTGGAAGAGTAAACACCAATTTCCCGGGCTGTCAGACATTGTTGGTTCTACCTTGCGTGGGAGGTGTGTAAAGAGGGTATTTTTCAAAAGAATGATATAACAAAGCTGGATCATTTTAATCAGTGTGTGTGTGTGTGTGTGTGTGTGTGCGTGCGTACTTGTGTAGTGTTGAGTGTGTGTGTGTGTGTGTGTGTGCATGCGTACTTGTGTATTGTTGAGTGTGTGTGTGTGTGTGTGTGTGTGTGTGTGTGTGTGTGTGTGTGTCCCACTAAATTGTGACCCAGTGGTAGGTGATGCTTTGTCTTGTCTGGGCTTGTTTCAGAGATGATGACAAACTGTCTCTTGTCCATCCATCTCTTTTACTTTTTTACCATTTTTCCGTCTATTTGCAAACAAAATAATGTTACATAGTCCACAACAAAATACACTGTGTTATTAGTATTAATTTGTTTGTTTGATGCAAATCTCTTACATGCATACTGTATGTTAACATCTTCACAAATTAACCTTGGAACAACAAAAACTACTCCTCTGACAAACATAAAGTACATAAATCTTAGGGAATAGTCTCGTAGATATCCCTGTATCTACAATGGACAGTTTGTGACCACCACACCTGGATTTATACAAATCCTTATGTATTCTGGATTATGTCTCCATGATAGTGCCATACTGTACTGTATGTTAACCTGCTTACTTCAAGAATATGTTTTTAATGCCAGAAAGACAGACATAAGGTCAAGGTGTAATTAAAGTGAAAATGAATCATTTTCTTACTGTGTAACTATTAACTGAGGTACAGTATGTTTCACCTGCTCCTGCTGCTAGCGAGGCAAAACCTTGGGATGTGGTAATTCATATATGGGATTAGGATAAAATAAACAATGGGATCGACAGTTCACCTATCTCCTCTCTATCATGTCTCTGTTTTCACTGGGTCTGCTTCTCAAAATAGACATCAAAGATGAGTAGCAGCAATCAAATGCTATGAATAATAATGCAACTGTGTAACATGACACTGTGTCCCTGTCTTTGTTTCCTTTGTCTTCTATTCTCTCTAATGGCCACGTTTGACGTGAGCAGTGTTTTGATCGAGTCAAACGTCACAGTCGTTTGTTTTCAGTGCCTGGATACAGGCTGCTTCTTACAGCTGTGTGTCACTGGGAGCTCATTCTGGCTTGCCGTGAATGGTGTTGTCACCATGGTACCCCCTTCATGTCTCTTGACGTAGGCAGGTCAGGACGTGACATGTTGTCTCTGAGCTCCTGCTGCTCTCTCTCCATTGTCCCTTCTCTCTGCAATAAGATGTTGGTTACTATATCTGACCATCTGAATGGGAGTTGACAATGCAGAGGAGGAGAGGAATAAAGGGGAAGTGTGAGAGGTAAAAGGGAGGTGGTGAAATAAGAGTGGTAAAGGATGAAGAGAATAGACTCCAAAGTAGTGGCAGAGAGAGATCATTTAACTATGTCCCTTGTGCTGTTTCACAAATAGTAGCTATAGACTCTGCAGTAATGCCTCTTTCCTCTGTCTCAGGTGCATACCTGGTGCCCTACTTTATCCTCCTCATCCTCATTGGCATCCCTTTGTTCTTCTTGGAGCTTGCTGTGGGTCAGAGGATCAGGCGTGGCAGCATCGGGGTGTGGAACTACATGTACCCACAGCTGGGGGGCATCGGGGTTTCCAGTCTGATGGTAAGTGTCAATATAAAGACATAAGTCAACCCATTATACTGGTCACTTTAGTATATGGCATAATGGAGTGGTGGTTTCATTCTGTATTCCCATTTATGGTAACACTTACAACAAGGGTACATTAATAAACTGTTAGTTGATGCGTAGTTTATTTATTTATTATTCTTTCGGACAATTCCACACAATACACAATTTTCTCTTGCAAATATTCATACATCATACTTTGTGTTGTCCGAAGGGAGACGGAAGAAGCCAAAGGCTTATCAGGTCCCGCCCCCATTTTCATCAAATTCGGATTCAGATACACAGATTACTGTTACAAAATAATGCTTAACTAAGCATTAGTTAACAAAGCATAGATAAGGCCCTAATCAAAGTAAGCATTAACTATGCATAAGCTAACGGTTAATAGCATGAAATAGAATAATGCCTGTTGTTTTAAAAATCCTACGGGTTTACATTAGGACCAGTGATGCCGGTAACGCGTTACTTAGTAACGCGTTACCGGCATCGGACCTCTTTTTTCAGTAACGAGTAATCTAACGCGTTACTATCTCCAAACCAGTAATCAGATTAAAGTTACTCATCAAAGTCACTGTGCGTTACTTTTTCTGTCATTTTCCTTAGTGAAACATTTTACATAACTGCACAAATGACTGCGATTGTGATTTAATGTAAATACATGTGTGCTCATGTGTCTCTAAACGCTCCAACTGCTCCAACCGCTCCTCTCGTCTTTTTGGTAGCGCCCCTCGTCTCTGACATGCAGCGTGTGTGTGTGCCTGTGTCTGTGTCTGTGTGTGTGTGTGTGCAGCAGTCTAAGCTGAACTGTGGCGCAAAACAAAGTTTTCCCCCCGATGAAATATAGCGTCTGCTATGGGGATATTTAGGATTCGGGTACGGTGACGTTGAAGAGATAGAAGTGTTTAAAACTTGGAAACTTATAGTCACGTGGCGACCGGTGGCCGCACACACCCAGTCTATCAACCTATTATTTACTATCTATGCTATCAACACATGAGATATCGCAGAGAAAAGTCAAATTAATGCATGAGAGTGAAGGGCCAAGCACGTTAACTTTAAAGACACTGCTACTGTCTTTGCACTTTGGAGGAATGCATTTATTTTCATGGGGGGAAAAAGGTTTTTTTTTTATTACATTTTTCAAACCATAATTTGGTAACACTTTATAATAACTATCCGTTGTAACTCGTTAATAGATCATTAGTAAACTCTTAATTAATGATTAATAATGATTTGTTAAGTGTTTGTTAGCAGTTTGTTAAGGATTTATAACAATGGTAGATAGTTAATAGCTTAATAATTGAATCAGTTCATCTGGGAGGTAATCCGAGATACCGACGAGGCTGAAATAGGCTATAGACTATACACAGTGCATGGGCAACTGAGGGCAGCCCCATTTTCAAATATTTTTAAATAAACTCAATACACACTGTGCATGCCATGGACTTGAACGTGACGTGATCAGTTAATCTCGTATTACCTCCCAGATGAACTGATTCAATTATTAAGCTATTAACTATCTACCATTGTTATAAATCCTTAAGAAACTGCTAACAAACACTTAACAAATCATTAATAATCATTAATTAAGAGTTTACTAATGATCTATTAACGAGTTACAACGGATAGTTATCATAAAGTGTTACCCATAATTTTTACAGTATGCCTATAGGCTACTAGCCTACAAGCTTTATTTTATATATTTTCAATTATTCTTAATATGTGCATGTTTTTATTGAGATGGGTTTCAAAACCTATAAAGTAACGTTTAAAGTAACTTGTAATCTAACTTAGTTACTTTTAACATCAAGTAATCAGTAAAGTAACTAAGTTACTATTTTAAGGAGTAACTAGTAATCAGTAATCGGATTACTTTTTCAAAGTAACTGTGGCAACACTGATTAGGACTACCAGTTTTAATTATATCAATTGAATACTAACTCAATTCTAATATATCCACAGCGTCAGTCAACGTTTCCAATTTTTTGTACCAAAGTTCATGACATTCCAACCTCTTTAGGCCTAAATGATGGTTGTCACTTTTTTTGTAGTTATATTCTCAAGGTCATTACAATGTTGTCCAGTAATTTTCACAGCCTAATTGTGCAGTGGTGAGGTGGATTTTCCTCTACAGGTTTCTTCTAGTAAGCTTCGGTGTCCATTTGATTCCCAGCCTGTAGCTTTTCCCCCCATGAAAACTTCCCATTTATATATTTAACAAGTGACCAGAGCAGCTCTTTCTCTACTCACCTGTCTAATTCATGTATCCGGAACCTGTTCCATTAAACAGTTTGAGTTTCTGCCTTTTAGAGAAAATGAATTACCTACTCATATTTGATGTCCTATTATTAGTGGGAAACAATATATTTGTTCCACTTTACAACCAGCCATTGAGACTGCAAAACGATGAACGGAGCTCCAATAACAGCATATATACGTGACCAACCTAAGGAGCCTTATCTGGGCTCACAAACCGACAACCACACAGCTGTTTATATTCATTATTAATGGCTTGTCACTTATCTATATAGTTCTGTATAGTTTGTGATCCCTTTCATAAAATACCATACACAATTTACTACACAAAAATGTACTCCCGTGATTACAGATATTTATTGCAGTCTTTCAAGGCATGGAAATCTGTATTTGGGATGTGATCCATGCTATTGAATTGGTGTTTTACCAAAGATGGAAATTTTGACTCTCTCATTTCTCGACCCAGAGTTAGACAAGTTATGTGCAGAGGCAACGAACAGGCTGGAAAGCTCAGATTCTGCTGGACTCCCTCTGCCGGCTCTTATTACTTCCCCTTCATGTTTTACAGCAAGTGGCATGCAAAGTCCAGCCGCGATCACCGCCATAATCTGTCCCCATCATCTGTCCCCATCATCTGCAGAGTAGTGACCCATGATGTCCCCATCCCATCATCGCCATCAGCCTAAAACACTGTAGAGGCTGTTAGTCTGTGATCTACTGCCACGGTCTTTCTGTTTATCAGACATTCTGATCGGGATTTCATCAATCTAGTGACAGAGAGGAGAGAGAGAAGCCTGGCCTGGGGCAGTGAGGCGTGTGGCAGCCCGGATGTGGCAGAGAGGGAGATTCAGCAGCTATAAATACCTTCTCATAGCAGAGTCCAGCCTCTGCTGCTGAGAGCAAACAGCTCAATAATTCATATGCACTCCTCAGTCTTAAGCTGTGTGCTCAATGGCTGTGCCCTGAGTCAAGAAGAGGCATTCACCTCAACAAACTGCATGCTGTTTGTCCCCTGTCCTGTTTACGTTTGTATAGTTGTGTGGTGTTGAAAGCGATTTTCTTTGAGAGTGATACGTTTTGCTGTTTTCTCTCCTTT
This sequence comes from Ammodytes marinus, assembly GCF_949987685.1. Taxonomy (NCBI): domain Eukaryota; kingdom Metazoa; phylum Chordata; class Actinopteri; order Uranoscopiformes; family Ammodytidae; genus Ammodytes; species Ammodytes marinus. The sequence continues at coordinate 10,869,762 of NC_137211.1, read as the reverse complement.
CTCTGAAGGTTTGCGGTTTTGTGGGCCTCTATTATAATGTGATTATCGGCTGGAGCATCTTCTATTTTTTCCAGTCTTTCCAGTATCCACTGCCTTGGGCGGAATGCCCTGTCCAGATAAATGGAACCCAAGCCAGTGAGTGCACAACACAAACAAAACAATAATAGAGATTGATGGCAAAGACAAGTACATAGTATAGAGAAACAATCAATACTGCAAGATTATGTTATGCACGACAATATATTATCCATATTCAGCAACACACACAGGCTGCACAATGCTATGCAGGGCAGTGCTTAAAGGCACAGAACCTGTCTTTGCATTGAAACAGCTTGCCTCGCTGTGCCTCTGCAGTCAAGCAGCAGTGTTCCTGCTGGCTAACAGAAACGTGTTAAAAAGGGGCTGTCTCCGCAGTTGTTGAAGGCCTCTCAGATGGTATGAACCGGGAGACAGTGTCAGTAGCTCAAAAAGCACTGAAAATCCAGTAGGGTAAAGGGCATCAGCTTTCATTAGCATCCAATTTACTGCAACTATGTAAATGTATTCAAGGAAATTACTTAAGTACAATTAAAGTACTTCTGCTCTACTCGATATATACTATACAGTATACTATATCTGACAGTTACATGTACTTGTTCATTACAGTTTTTTTCTATCGCTAAACCACAGTGGGCACAACTGGAGCGACATGTGCAAAACTCTAAAAACACTATGCACTGCAGCAGCAGTTCATGTGGACCAAACTCTAGCTCGTTTTTCATTGCTTAAACACATAATGTCCTACATTGATTCTGTAGATGTGCATATTCCACTGTCAGAGCGCTGCTGTTTATTTCTTATGCATCCCTTTCCTCTTTGCTGTTGAAGTCGTGGTGCCTGAGTGCGAGAAGAGCTCGGCCACCACTTACTTCTGGTACCGGCAGACTCTCAACATCACCGACTCCATCGATGACACCGGTGGCCTGAACTGGAAGATGGTCCTGTCCCTGCTGGTGGCTTGGATCTTGGTCTGCATGGCTGTCATCAAGGGCATCCAGTCCTCTGGGAAGGTATGGGGTCTCCATGGCTTGACAGCAGGGGCTGAGCTTCCAAACTCCAGAGAGATTGCCACACCGTACACCACCCCTGTAGAGTAGATACACAGTAATCAGTTTAACCAGAGCTCTAAAATTCTATTTTTAATCGATGATTCATCCATATCAGTGAGTGCTTTATTCACTCTGCTAATGCTTTTCAGTCAAAGATAAGATGCTTAAGCTAGTCATCCGCCCGAGTATATTTTTGGATATCTCCTCTTTATTATGAAAGAGAGACACATGCAACATTAATAAGCGTAAACTGAACCAAGCACAGGCAGGTTCAGGATGCAGATGGAAAATGCTGTGTTTGGCAACAACTGAAACAACATCTTGTAATCTCGATCCAGATAGTGAGTCACACACCACAGCGCAACATCCAGCCCACATTTACTAAAGGAAAATACACTGATCGCCAAGGTCGAGCACGTTTTTTAAAAACACTCAAGTAATCCAATCATCAAAGTCAATACTCCAGAATAGATTCTTGACTCATCTCTCCAAGCCTTGAGGAGTCCTCTTCACATTTGGTACGATTTCACAGATTCAGTGCCAAGCAAACACAAAGCAGTTTATTCATCATGTGTGCATGCTTGCAGTTTGCTCCTCTCTCTACAGTATGTGTGAGTCCTCAGACAAGCGTGTCCATGGCAACACTGTATAATGCACTGCAATCTCTCTCCCTCTCTCTCTCTCTCTCTCTCTCTCTCTCTCTCTCTCTCTCTCTCTCTCTCTCTCTCTCTCTCTCTCTCTCTCTCTCTCTCTCTCTCTCTCTCTTAGGTGATGTACTTCAGCTCTCTCTTCCCATACGTGGTGCTTTTCTGTTTCCTGGTGAGAGGTTTGATGCTGAAGGGCGCGGTGGACGGCATTGCTCACATGTTCACCCCTAAGGTGAGACAATAACGGTGCTGACAAAAGCAACTCCAAAATACGGTAGTCTTAGTAGATTTGGGGGGACATTTTCACAGTTAAAATAAAAAAAATTGTAGTAGCATGCTATAGTGTTTGCTGTTGTTTGTCCATACTAGTATGCTACATAAGTGACACTTGGTCTATGCAAGCTATTGAGCCATGAGTGGTTGATGGTCTCTGCTGTTCATATGAAAACATCCCAATTTTCCACAATGTGTCATGTGTTGGGTTGGTGTCTCCCTCTACTGGTGAATAGTTACAATCACTTGGAAAACATTTAGAAAAAATTGATATCTATAGCATCACTGTGAAAAAAAAACAATTACTTTATTATTTGATTGATCATGCGATGTGAATTATTTTGTAGTAAGGCTTTCTACTGGCATTCATACTAGATTCAATTATAGTCCATTAAATTAGAGGTTCACCTCATAGTGCAGAAAAAGACAATTTGAAACAATGTTAGACTCTCATGTTGGTCCTCAACTCCAAATTTGCTGTTGAATGGCCAACTATTGTTCCTAGGCCAACTATTGTTTACTATTAGTTTGATTTGATTTGATTTGATTTGATTCAATTTATTTCAGACATATCAAACATACAAAATAAAATGAAAAGCATGGAAATACAATAAACAAATTAAAAAAAAAGAAAACAAATTATCTGTATTTCTGAGATATGCCTGAAAAGGAGCAGGAAGAAGTATACACTTATTTAATCCTACCCCTTTTCCATAGTAAAAAAAATAAAAAATAAAAATATTTATTAATATTTATTAGTTTCTATTCCAATTATTTTTGTTCCGCATCCCAAAGTTTCTAAAGACACCAAATGTGTTGAATTAGTTTGATATCAGTTTGACATAGAATGAACATAAGATATTCTCATGAAGCCACTTGAGGAGAGCACATTGATGAACAAGTTTGACCTAATCTGTCACTTATACGTCACATTTTCCTTCTCTCTAGCTGGAAAAGATGTTGGAGCCGCAAGTGTGGAGAGAAGCAGCCACGCAGGTTTTCTTTGCCCTCGGCCTGGGCTTTGGAGGCGTCATCGCATTCTCCAGCTACAACAAGCGAGACAACAACTGCCACTTTGACGCGGCGCTGGTCTCCACCATCAACTTCGTCACATCCATCCTGGCCACTCTAGTCGTTTTTGCTGTGCTGGGCTTCAAGGCGAACATAATGAATGAGAAGTGTGTTGTCGAGTGAGTATGTCACACTGTAAGAACCACCCTGCATTCCAAATCGCTACATACTACATCTGACCATAAAAGGAATCTAGTTAGTTTCCAGTAGCAGGCTTACAATTGGGACATACTTTTCCTTATTTATCTCATCATAACATTGCGCCTTGATCTTGCCTCTTGCTTTTATATCCGTGGCATCCCTGGTTGTTTTCATACCGAGGCTCTGCCGATGTGATGTAAATTCTGGTACGCACTGGATTGTGGGTCAGAATCACCCAAATAGCGTGCTGATTTCAACGCTAAAAATCTCGGCCAGGTGTAGAAGACATTCAAGTATTTTTAAGCATACTGTATCTGACCACAAGAATTGGGACATCCTAAATCTTTTTTCTACCATACTAAATAGCAGAAATGATGGGGATTGGAAAGCAGGGCGAGTCTCTCTTTGGCAGCCATTTGTACTTTAACCTTGCTAAACCCATCCCTCTTTGCACACATCTCCAAATGTCCACTTGCAGCAACGCAGAGAAGATTCTGGGATTCCTAAACACAGGTGTGCTGAGCAAAGACCTCATCCCTCCTCACATCAACTTCTCCCACCTGTCCAGCCAGGACTACACAGAGATGTACAGCGTCATTAAGACGGTGAAGGAGGACAGCTTCAGCCAGCTGGGCCTGGACGCCTGTCTGCTGGAGGATGAACTGAACAAGGTCAGAGGTGGAGGATTCATAAAATGAAATTGGATTTAAGGGGATTTGGATTATGTGTCCTAATGTATAAAACCACAGTGCTTGGAAAAAGCCGTGTTTCCTCAAGAGCTGCATCAATTTCTTTGAACGATTAATGAATCAATTTGACAATCGATTAACTGTCCTATTCATTTTTAAAGCAAAACTGCCCAAAATGTGTTATGATAGTACATTAAACATATTTGGGTGTTGAATTGCTAGGCAGATTAAAAAAGTAACAATATGTTTGGATTCTATGAAACATTATGATCAACTTTGATATTTTAAACGATGAATTGGTCAATTGTGAAAGTAATTGGCAGACCAGTTGTCAATTAAAATCAATATTATCTGCAGCCCCAGTAGTCTCTGCAGGACATCTCTTAGTGTATGATGGAACCCATACAATGACCACTCACCACAGGAAAATTCACAATGTTTTGCACAGTTTAACACAGAACAGAAGCTGTCTTCAGCAAAGAATGATAGTGAGCTTGCAGGAGAGAGAGACATTTTGAAATTAAACTAAAGCTCGTCCAATTCTATTTAGCCCTTACTGTTTTGAATGCCCTTCAGTGAAATTATTCATTCAAACTTCATTCAGAAGCCACAGAACCCTTTTTTTCCCACTTTTTACCTCAGGGTTGTTGGAATTTTAAGTATACTCTAGAGTGCTAACCACTCACCTTAAATGGCTGCACTATAATTTACTAAAATGGAATCTAAGTGGGTGATATTCCATGAAGGCTAACTAATTTCCAATCAGCACATCATTGACCAAATGTCATCTTCTTTCTCTCCTTCCTGCAGTCAGTTCAGGGCACTGGCCTTGCGTTCATCGCCTTCACAGAGGCCATGACACATTTCCCGGCCAGTCCCTTCTGGTCTGTCATGTTCTTCTTCATGCTAATCAACTTGGGTTTGGGAAGCATGATCGGCACCATGACCGGCATCACCACACCCATACTGGATGCTTTTAAAATCCGCAAAGAGATCCTGTGTGGTGAGCTGACTCGTCTCAATTGTGGTTATCAAGCTCAACTCAAACACACTCAATGACATTAAAAGTTTCTTCTTGTCTTCCTCAGTGGGTTGCTGTGTGATAGCCTTCCTGTTAGGCCTGCTGTTTGTGCAGCGTTCAGGAAACTACTTTGTCGCCATGTTTGACGACTACTCAGCCGGTTTGCCTCTCACTGTGGTTGTTATCCTGGAGAACATCTCTGTAGCCTGGATCTACGGCACCAAGAGGTAACTTGACTGAATATGTACTGTGGACTGAAGCCATATTTTGATACAATACTTGTTTCAGACGGCCAATATATTAAGCCGACCAGCCGTAAACGTATCGCTTCTCAATCCTAAGGAAAAGTTCTCAACTCTAGCTTCATTACTTTTCCTCCTGTTATTTGGGATTTTAAGTGAAATGACTCAACAACAGTAGATGCATTGGCATGGAAATGTATGTTCCCCTCAGGAAGAATTGTAATGAAGAATTCCAGACACTATAGTATCATAAGTTATTTTAATACTTTTGTTGATAAAAAAAGACTGCACTTGTAGCCTATTTAGTGCTAATTAGCTAATGTTAGCTAACATGCAAGAGCATGCAGCTAACATGCTGAACTAAGACAGTGAACATTTATCTGCTTAATATCACCATGTTTAGGCTACTTTACTTTAAGAGTCCAAAATCTGTCTTTACTGCTCACACAAGATCAAACTAGACAGTTTTTCTTTCTTTCTTTCTTTCTTTCTTTCTTTCTTTCTTTCTTTCTTTCTTTCTTTCTTTCTTTCTTTCTTTCTTTCTTTCTTTCTTTCTTTCTTTCTTTCTTTCTTTCTTTCTTTCTTTCTTTCTTTCTTTCTTTCCTTCCTTACCCAGGTTCATGCAGGACCTGGAGGACATGCTTGGTTTCAGGCCGTACTCCTTCTATTACTACATGTGGATGTACGTTTCCCCAGCAATCCTGGTGGTGCTCATCATCGCCACTGTCATCGAGATGGCCGTCAGCCCTGCAGGATACAACGCCTGGGTGGAGGCTGAGGTTGGTGTTCACTTTCTCTTGTCTATGTGTATGTGTACGAAAGAAAGTGAACAAGGAGTGAAGGCAATACTAGACTGGCACGATTATTCCATAAGGGACTTTCTCCTTTTCCTGCCTGTTTTTATATCTTCCCATTACACTCTTACCTTCTCCAGGGGGCAGAGAGTTTCCAAAGCTACCCTCCCTGGGCTTTAGCCATGGCCTACTCCCTCATTGTGGCGGCCATGCTGCCTTTACCACTCGTCTTCTTGGCCCGCCGCTTCAACCTGATCTCCGACGGCTCCAACAAGCTCTCTGTGTCTTACCGTAAGGGCATGATGAAGGACATTTCTAACCTGGAGGAGGTAGACGAGCAGCGCTTCATTCTTGGCAAGAACCCCAGCGAGGTTCCTTCCCCGATGCCCGCCCCGCGCGCCTTCCTGGGCCCCGGTGGCACCCAGGAGATGACCAACACCAACTATGGCACCAGCACCAAGACGGGCTACCAGAACATCGGCTCGCCCGAGTCTGAGCTATGATACGCTGAGCCAACAAATCCTCCCGTCCATTAAATCCCGGCCCTGCTCGGAGAGAGGGAGACAAAGGAAGCAAAGGGAGGAATGGAGGAAGTCAAGAGGGAAAGAAAATCCACTGCCGGTTGTTGCAGCGTTCATCACACCTTAACCCAGAGAGCTCAATCCGTCACTGAGGGCTCAGGTACAGGCTTTGTCTTGTAACGAGCTATGGGCGAGGTCAAGGTGTGTGTAACGCTATAACGCTTTAAGTTGTACTGAACCGTAATCAGTTTGTTTTGTTGGCGAGTTTGGAGATATTTTGAGACAGTCGGATGTTCTTAGATCTGGGAGGTGAGATCATGTTGTTCTGGCTCAGTTGTAGAAGATGGAAGTTATCCATGGGGATAGGATGGAAGGAGACACAGAAAAAAACAGCCATCTCATCCTGATTTGTACCACCGTTAGGAACATTTTTCAAAACAGAACAATTACAATCCATTTGTAACCGTATGTAAAGAGTGATTCTTATAGTGTAAACAGTGTTAAAAGCACACCTTGAATTTGATTGTGCCTATCATGCATCAGCAATAATGACCAGTCAAAGTAGGGTCCTCATACACCTGTGGAGCTCCTTCTATCCCCACTGATGTAGAATACTGTACATATGTCTTGTGCAATAGTCTGAGATGTCACCGTAAATCATGTAAATACACTCTCTTCATTCCTTCTCCGAAAGCACAGCTATTGTTAGAGCATCTCTGAGCCTTAACACAGAGCCTGCGCTTCATCCTTTTCAGACAACCTTACTCCTCGACAAACACGGCTCAGTCTGGAGTTTGTTTCCAAGAGCACTGCACACGTCATCTCTCTGCCGTTCAGGTCGCAGCTGGCCCAGACAAAGCTTTCCCATTTGAATCCATCATTTCAATCAAGTGTTGCCATTTTAATCTTAGAAGAGGAGATGAGGCAGTGCACAAGCAGAGTTAAGCACGGCGGCTTGGGTTTTTGACGAGATTCACGCTTGTCTGTCTTTGTTAGGGTCGCAGACCCAGAAGGCATTGGAAATGTGGGTTTGTGTACATGCAGATGGTGCGTGTGTTCACTGCCGCTGAATAGGAGCCTCTGGTGACCCTGCCTCTTCAAAAATAGAGCTGTGTTGCCCAGGGGGAAGCCCTGGCAACGTACCATAGATACTGATCCTCGTCTGATGGGGAGGAGGGAGAGGAGAGTGGACACATTGCTTTGTCTGCTCCACCTCCATATCTATTTGTTCAGTGATGCAGAGATGAGACATTTTACTGTCTCAGGAGAATACATCTCTAATGTTGTAACCTTGCATGGAGCAAAAGGTTCACTGCCATGTGGATTTATCATATTTCATCCCCAAAAATTATTATGTTTGATTTGCTGTACATTCCTCTAATTGTGACCACGATGGACATCATTTCATAAGCACTTCAATCTACACTTGATGTCTTTTTGTGAACTGAGTTGTAAAAACTAAAAACCTTTTTTAATTTTCAATGTATATGTGGTATGACACTGTATGTTTAGGGGTATAATGTGAAAAAATGTACTGTGATATAAATGTTTGGAATAAGTGGTAATACACAGATTTCACCACTGAGTGTCTCTGCTGCCCGGCGGAGGAGCCAATAACACTGCTCTCTCCGTCTCTGAGCCCTTCCCTGAGACAATACCAATACTTGAGCCTGAGCAGATGTAGTGTGAAGCACACTCAGTCACATCGTTTGGTGCCTGAACAGCATCTTTGTTGTCTGTTTTGCCTTATGCTTTTGTCATTTTCTTTTTCTCGATTACGTTTAGAGTTTGGACCAATGTTTCGTCTCGTTCACTTGAGCACTTTAATTATATAGAGATCCTGGAGTTGTTTTGTTCAGCACAGATTTGACGGATGCTTTGTGGAGTTTAAACATGAATCAGAATGATGTCACAGAATATGTCCTGAATCCTGATTAGCAATATGTATTTATACAAAGAGAGATAGAGTACGGAAGTGTCCACAAAAGGCTTGTTGTTTCGTGAGGACTAAATATTAACAAGTTATATTCTGGCATCTTATGATTTTGAAAGAACCATGTTGATGCATTTCATGTGGCACTGTTATGTTAACAACGTTGATTGATGCTTCCATGCCATTGTCTGGCAATGCTATATCCTCCCTATAAAACAGAATGTTAATGCTGGCCCATGCCTACGCTGTTATATGGCCTCTTACTCGGCTGCTGTATCTGCTCAGGTTCAAGGCAGCAGAACTACTGAGTTGTGCCTACAGTGGCTTTGATATATACTGTGTGGTTATTAATACGTTTGTATATAAAGTGATAAATAGTACCACTGCCCACTAATCTACTATAAAACTACGTTATATTTTCTACTGACCCCCCTTGCCTTTCACAGATTTATATGTTCTTTAACCCTCCGTTGTCACTTGTGTAATAATAAAAATATTTTTAAGATAGCATAAAGTCTGCATCACAGTGACGGGCAGTAATACAGCACTTCGAGTGTGTGAACCACTGTTAAAACAAGACCATTACAAAATAAAGGATCTATCCACAATGGTCTTCCCATAAAATTGGTTGCTCTCCATTTGACATGTTACAGGAGGTTAACATGTTAAAGTGCGTTTTAATGTTTAAAGATGCCAGGTTATAAGAAGTTGAGTGGTTAAAAATGAATCATGCTAAAACATACAGAACTACTGTGACAATGTGTACAAGGAGCCAGATGTTTTGTGGCCAATTGGCTTAGAGTAGAAGCACATTTAGGCAAAGCACAGGGAAATGAGCACAAAGGGGTTTCACATGAACAGAGTTTAAGAGTTAGAATTATTTTAATGGACTGTATCCTCCACAAGGGCACTGGAGGATAAGGCTGCACACTAAAACGCACTGCCATCCTTACAGGAAACTCAACTGCACCATTAGTTTGTTCTGCACTGTAGCTCCAGATCGATCCGCACAATAAAGACATGAGAAATGTCAGAGGAGACTAACCTGAGCTAATACTGATCCTGCACATGGAGAGCACAACCAAAACACCTGACCTGAGATTTGATCATCTTTTGGAAACAGCAAACACTTGAGCTTATTTCAATACATCATGCACAAACTGTATTGTCACATGTTGCCAAGGTGTTCCCACTTCTCCAGCACAAGCACAGAAGGTCTTGCATTAAACATTAAAAAACACTTCCAATGAAACACTGCACTTCGGAAAAATGTCTTCTTATCGTAGTCCAAATTTGCTCAGAAAGGAGCCACTTAGCATTTCGTATATGATATTTATTTTTGAAAAGTAAGACTGCAGGGTCTCTTTATCTTGTCCAGGTGTCAGCTGTGTTGCATTATGTACTACAAATCAACTTGTGGAGGTCGAACTCGGTGAAATATCTGAGATTACCTCAACGAAATTAGAGTAGTAGTGTATTTATTTAACTGTGCAAACAGTCTTAATGTGACCAAACCCATAGTTATATTTATAGTATTTAAGACAATGTATTTAATCTGTACATATTGATGTACATTCAGATACGTACCTATAGTAAGAGTGACAGAGTTGAGCTGTAAATAATAATTGTATATTTTGAGATATTTTTGATTTTTGTACTGTAAGTAATGTTACTTTGGTGTCTGTTGGTTTCTGGTGTTAGTGTGTGGTGCGATCAAAATAACTGAGTGACTGTGTGTGTGTGTGTGTGTGTGTGTGTGTGTGTGTGTCTGTGTGTTGGTGTGTGTGCGTGTCTGTGTGTGGGTGTAAAGGTAAAGTACCTGTAGGTTTTTGGTGTTTAAATGTGTGTTTATTTTTTCCTCTCTCAGTGTTGTGTGCTGCTGATTTAATCCAGTAGATCTTGTTGTTACAGTGAACTGGGACCACTAATGTTAAGCAATCTTTTCTTCGTTTCTCACTAAAGTACAAAACTAGCAACACAATAAAAAGGAAATGTTTTAATGTTTTTTGTTTAAGGACCGTGATGATGAACTGTACAAACATGATGGAACTAAGAGGTAAATAAAATAACCACCTTTATGAAACAGACCATGCTGTGTGTGTGTGTGTGTCATTTGTCTTCTATATAAATTCAAGTGCAAAGGCGTGTTTTTCAAGGAAAAGTTTGAACACCGGCTCGACTTTGCTAATTCATTAGGCTTGTGGAGCACACTCATGCAGTATAATATCCGAACTACTGTGTGAAAAAAAACATGTTGGTGCTTGTGATGAGTGATGGAAGATTTGTTTTTACTTAAAGCTCCCATATTATACACTTTTCGGTACTATTATACACCATATTATATGGTCTTAGTGGTCCCTAATACGTTTTTCTTAAATTGTTTGCTGAAAAAAACTTTCAGATAATTTTTTGTACTATGCTGATGTTCAGCTAATCTCACAATGGCCTATTTTTAAAAAAGAGCTGCAGCTCCTCTCGTAAATATACAATCTTTGAGCTGCCCCCGCCCCCTGTCCGGAAGCGAAGCCAGATACGCCTCGCCCTCTGTCTGTCAGGGCCGTGGACCAATAAGAAATAGGTGTGTGGGCTGCACAGTGGAAGCTTCTGGCTTTCCAGTTTGTGAGGTCAGAAAAGGGGAAAATTCTGACTGGAGTATATTGGGGGGGAGGGGTGGGGGTTTCATAAAGGGGGAGAGTGAGAACAGGAGAGATTGTTATTTTTTTTTATATGTTGGCAGTCTCTAGGCACACCGTGGACCCATGGATATGTTAGAACACATTTAAAAAGTGCATTTAGCATAATATGGGACCTTTAAAGGAATAGTTCAACATTTAGAATTGTTTGCTTTTTGCCTCACTCTCCGGCTCAAGAAAATGCCACAGAAACCGTTCCTGTCACTTTTCAAATATTGAACTATTCCTTTATATATTTCTGAAACAGTCTAATTTTTCCTCTGATGATCATAAATGACATGTAACAGCAAACAAGACCATCAGTTCAAAGAATTATATTTTTATATAGTTTTTCATAATGCTCACCCAAGAACATAATAAAAACACTACCGCTTTTGTCCTAAGGGGGGCAAGAATGTATGCAAACTGAAAGTTCCTCTGGGTACCTTTAAATTAATTTAGCAATACCATATTGTTCAAAACATGATTACAAGTTGGGCATTCAGAAATTGTACTCAGTCAACAAGTCAAAGTGTTCAAGGATTAGCTGTAAAATATGCTTAAATATCAATTTCTCATTCTGAAGAAAGCTGCCGAACTGTTTTGAAATTAAAAATGTAATATTTTTAGATCAATTAAAACTCCTCCACTACAGGTTGAGTGAATGCTGTAATACTAAAATATAACAGGGCTCATTTAGTTTCATTTAGGAGATTAGATTTTTTAACCTATCCTCTCGAATGCAAACAAATAAAAAAAACAAAGTAATGTAATAATGGTTATTAGCTCACTCTTAATGATATAATGATAAATCAGTTTCTGTATTGCCTTTTGATGCACTTTCTTATCCCACAGCTCCCTTAAAAGCCTTACTTTTACCCATTGCTCATGTGGCTTCTTTTTAACATCTCGCTGACGGACAATTGGTCAGAAATGGATGCAGCAATTTTGGTCTGTTACCCCACAGACAGAGGTTTGGTCCGTGTGCTATGAGCTGAACTGCAGCATGTGCAGAGCTGTGCAGCACAGATCCGGATGGGGTCGGCTCTAATATGGCAGCATTGACACAAATGGGGCCTTCTGCCAGAGCGAGGGCATCACACGCTCATACATCTGTCGCGGTGCAGGCTTATTATGGACTGTCGACAGGGACGTGTCATCTGCCTTTTGAGCTGCGAGCTCCATCACTTGCTGCCTCTTCACATCTACTCGCAGCGGCTCATCGTTTACAGAAGTGCAGTCAGATGTTACGGATTCACATCTGGGGGTCACAAGAGAGACATATTTGTAGATCATCATTGGTCACAATGGTGTGAAAATATCATTGTTCCTGTCTCTGCGTAGATGGCAGGAACAAGGAGGAGCATTTCAGTCAAATTGCAGCTTAAACTTCTGCTGAGTGACAGATTTCATAAAATGCTGCTCCACCTTGGAGTCCACAGAGTGATGTTCCTGTGATTGACATCAGACTGAGTGCACTCTGGGTTCCAATAAAGCAGGGAAATGATGATGCTGCTGCCGCTGTGTTTTTAGCCCCACAGATAGTGTGCGTAAATGTCAAGCCATTTGTCTCCCAGGCTGCGTCACACTTCCTCGTCCTGTGCACTTTGAGGAACATCTCACTTTTCCGTATCCTGTCAACAGAAACATTTCCCACTGCGAGGAAACACAAGAGATACACAAATAGACTGAGGTGACTTGATAATACACACACGCATACAGTGTTTTTACGCAAAACGCAATAATGGGAATCCCACCTGCACTTTCCCATACAGATGTTTATCTTCAAACAGCACACGCTGCCAAGAGGCCACTTCCCATTTTCCCATTGCCCGGCTACCTGATCCAGGAAAATACTGTGTCGGTCGGTGGACATTTTGTCACACTTTGAGCGGCATTTTTGCTGGCAGGTTGAGATTGCGTGGGCAGAGCTCCATCAGTCATATTCTCACATGGCTCCTTCAGCTGCTTCCACAGCCGAGGCCAGATGGTGGGCCTGCTCAGAAAGCCATGACAGCTCATTACTGTTTGAGTCTCACTGCAAACAACACTGTGAAAGAGGCCACATGTTGCTCCAAAGAAAGACAGACATTGGATTTATTTGACTATTCTATTATTGGAGATGGAAGTTTTGGATTTATGTCAATTACTTTAAAACATGGGGGGGAGAAGGCTATCTTGAATACTTGGACTGTCTGCTCCCAGTGGATAGAAACTGGCTCCATGACTATGTAGCAGTTTCTAAAAACAAAACGTTGTGTACCTTATTGTAAAGTGTTACCGTCATAACAGCTGGGAGACTTTTCGGACACAGAGAAACAGGTAGAGTAGGTCAAGAGAGGCGGCTGTTTCCGCTTCATTTGTTTTTTCCTGTTGGATGAGCAACAAGTTGTGAGCGAAGCTTTGTGCTTCACTGTGAGAGCTGGAGGGGTCAATTATCTGACGTAGAGTAAAGGGAAGCAGGAGGTAATCAGACTATTTTGAAGAATTTCTGAACACAATCAGAATTGGCTATTTATAAAACAGTGGTGTTTTGAATATACAGTAAAATGGATATAAAGATCACCCACACCCACTAACAACCAGCTACTTTTACAGTGTTGTTGTGCACTATGAGGAGGTCAACCTTTCATGTAAGGCAAGCATAATACTTGTGCTGTATCTAAAAAGAGACAGACATATTTCTGTCTGGACAGTGCACACAAAGGATAGTGTTTTCATCAAGAGCATTTTACCAAGGCTGACTGTCCTGTAAGAGCAGCTGTTGATAGAAAACCTTCTTATTATGATGAACAAAGTTAAAACAACACAAGGATCACTCAGTTTCTTTCTTTTACAATCATTTTCTACTTAACATAAAGTAGTTCTATTCATCTTCACGTTGTAAAAGCTATCTGTATCTGCTTGGTTGAAGGGTCACAGGTAAACAGGAAGACATTTAAAAAGCACCAGGAAGAGTGAGGGGGGAGTGCAGAATCCACAGGATCCATTAACCCAGGATAAACAAACAAGCCCATAGACAAACACTGGTTTCTTGGCATTATGGAAGTTAATATGGAAAACGTTTGTTGTGAAATTGAAGCAATATGAATTTAGGTGAAACACAAGATCATTTTCACCTCGATGGAAAGCACATTTTTTTCCAGAATGAACATAATAATAAACGAACACAAAATAATAAACTATGGTTTTCTGCAATGATTAGTAACTCGACACGCACTTGTGGTGTGTTATTTATGGTTTATACTTTTTTACAGCAACACATTTATGAAATGTGTGGTGTAGGAAACTGTTGCTGGTGAAACAATTAAGGCACAATATGAAAAAACAACTACAAGCAGAACAACTAAAAAAGCACAAGAGAGATCAATGAGCAGATGTAAATATCAACATGGCTTTCTGGGCACTGGCAGCAAGCGGTAGCATCTCTGGAAATATTTTTTAATCTGTTCATTCTTTCAGAATCTTCTTCAGCAGAGTTTGTCAGGAATCTTAGTCAATATTGTCATATTGATCTTATTTGATTATGCTCCTTAAAGGTGCTGTAAGCGGAATGGTTCTTTTAGCTAACTTCCTGTCATTTACAGTTAGCAGTCCCCTCGCTCGTCCCTACGTCACCACATTAATGCACTGCGGACTTCAAGCAGCGTCTAGCATCATCTCAGATCCATAAGTGTGATGAAAAACATGATAAAAACCATCAAAACAGACATTGGCAAGGATTTTTACCTACTCCGCCATTGTAGGCGCATAAACATTCACCCATCTGTCGCTCTGGCGTGCACCGGCAGTGAGACCATGAGTGAGACGGGTGTCGGTTTGTAGCGTTCTCTCTTGTGATTGGATATTAATTTCGGGATCCCCGAAAAGTTTATTTGCTGATTACATGCAGAGCAGCTGACTGAGAGATCGGCTTTATGCACCGCGCACATTATGTAAGTAATCACTGTATGAATAAAGAGCGATTTAGCACTTATATTAACATAACAGGTCCAGAGACCGCCTCCCCCACTGATTGACACTGACACTGACTCAATCCGTTTAAAATGTTTACAAATTTTAAGTATATACCTTAGTTTTTATTCTATTTTATACTATTTTAACTTATCGCTTGTTTATATATTGTGTTATATTGTATATATTACAGTCACTGTTCGTTCATTGTTTATTGTCTTTCTGTATGCACCTTATTCACCAAGACAAATTCCTTGTTGGTGTAAAACCCTTCTTGGCAATAAAATCCTTTCTGATTCTGATTCTGATTCTGATAAATAAACCGCTTACTTCACCTTTAACTGAAAGTACAACGTCCTAGCACATGGTGTGATATCATTGGCTCAACCAACTTCATAAGGGTTAAAAATGTACCATCCATACAGAAGATATTTTTCCCATGATTCCCATTTATCTGTTGCATTGATCACTGCATTGATTGAAGATGCACCCCATCCTCATTGGTTGGTTGCTATGGTTTCAGGTCTGCACTAAAACTCTCAATTGAAGCCGCCTCGGAGCAACTTTTGCTGGCAAATGCAGGTTGGTGTGACTGAAGGGAAGGAGATAAATCAACACCTTGGAAAAAATAACCAATCCGAACCCAACATGATGTTGTTGCATGTTCAGTCTTTTTGCAGTTCCTTGTTTTCACCGTGAACTGAGCAGCAATAGCTAGATAGGTGAGAGCTATGTTGAGACCTTTAATTGCCTATGAAGGATTAAAGCTGTAAAGCTGGTAATTCATGGCTGGCCTGCTGCTACTGTACTGTAATATTTTTAGTTGTTTACTGTTAACAGGTATTACCATAAGATATTAACTTGAGCTTTAAAATGTCTCAAATCCAGTCATTAAATACTGTAGGTTCAAGATCCTTTTTATTTTATTATTATTATTATTATAATTTTTTTTCACAACGAATGGATAGGCCGCCATGAAATTGGTAATAAGATTCATCATCTTCAGACGATCACTTGAACTTACTTGAACGCTTACTTGAACTTAAACCTCTGTCTTAACTTCAGCATGTGATGTTCAACATGCCAATGTACGGCTGTGCACAGAGTGAGTTCAGCCTCGCAGAGCTGCCAGCGTGGCTGTAAACTGACTTCTTGTAATTTGCAAGAGCAGATGTTTTATGTAAATCCTCCTACATGCAATCAAAGAAGGTTACTTTGAAAAGGATGCACTTATTAAAGAGACAGAAATATGAAATAATGAACAACTTGACTTTGTGTACTAATAGCTGACGGGAGGGCAAAGTCATTGATGATTGACTGTGGCGCCCTAATGATTCTCCACCTACCTGGGGAGGCCTCATAACTAATGCATCAGCCATTTAGTGATGTGCTGGCCCAGTCACAGGGGTGATTGCACCCATTCAACCATTGTGTTGAGTGCAGCCCTGAAACACCCTGTCTGTAACGACAGTTGAAGAGGAGCGGCCACTGATTAGACCGCTACTGAGAGACAAAGCATGTTCTCATTCTTAGACTCCACATTGATTTCAGAATGATGTAAAGTTTTGATTATGTATAAATAGGCTAGTGATCGAAAGAGTGCAATATAGTCTTCATGCAAAGAAAATATAGAGTATTTTGTGTTTGAACAGAGACCTTCAAAGCATGTGTTTTTAGTGAAACCATGGGAGCGATAAATTCTCCTCAGGTCAAACTCTTCACTTGTTTCATCCATTTTGTTCAAATTATACCCTTTCAAAGTGTCAGGAAGTGACTACATGGGAATGCTTTTAAATGGACCCACTTTTTCAGAGACTTGAGAGGGCTTGGTGAAAAGGAAGATGCACATACTAATGGCTGTGTTGTTTCCGGCCTGTCCATAGGCATAATGGCCGAGCTTTTATACATCCCACCCCCTCGCCTGAGAGGAATCTCATCACCCAGTTACATGAATTCACTAAATGGTCGTAAAGAGCTTTAAGAGACAGAGGCTGTCAAGAAAACACAGTTTGAAATCCCCCCTTCCCTTTGCTGTTTAGCCAACTCCAGATTGAAAACATTGATATGAAGCCAAAGTGGAAATGTCATACAAAAAATATTTGTTAGTTAATTTCTTGACACTCTGATTGATGACATGTTTTATTAGTTGCTTCCTTTATAGAGATGTTTCTTGGAAAAGCATCCCGTGTTTGTCAAAGTGTTTACATGCACAATCCAGCTGGGAGACATCTAAGAATGAATGGTTTACTTCTGAGAAAAGCATGAAGAAGCTGCAGATTTCAGCTAGCTCAAATCCAATTAATGTGCCTGCTGTGAACTTTATGGAGGTTGATTGTCGAGACCTGAACAGCTTAAACAAAAAAAAGTGTTCAAAAAATCAGGAAACTTGAGTACTGTATATAACTGTTAAAGGCTCATTCTTTCTTGCAAAGAGTTTAGTGGATCAATGTCGCTCTCGTTTTTCATATTGAGCCATAGTATAGTCACCTTACTTTCACAAAATGTTGAATATTTTATAATGTTTATTTTTTTAACCTTTATTAATACAGGTAAATCCCGTTGAGACCGAAGACTCTTTTTCAAGGGAGACCTGTTCCCATTCCCACGTTACCATTCACACACAGATAGCAGGCTAACTATCGACATTCACACGAGGCAAGGTGGGTGAAGTGTCTTGCCCAAGGACACAACAACCATGACACAAGTGGCAGGGCGGGGATCGAACCTCCAACCCTTTGATCATCAGCCGACCCGCTCTACCAACTGAGCCACAGTCGCCCCTAATAATAATCAATGAAGTTTTGCAGGAGAGAATCCATAGCTGTATGAACTAGATTCCTCTACACAAATGTGCGCAGTACTTTCTCCTATTTTCCTCCCTCGGTCGAGGCCAAATGAGTTGCTAGTTTTCAAATAAAATACTATTTAGTTTCTGATTATGTGGTTCCTGTGTGATTGGCCAGTGTATTGTCAGTGTTCTGATAATTATGTGATGGAGGTTGTGGAAGAGAGTGTTGGCAGAGGGGCGAACTAATGTAATGTATATTCCACCGTTGTTAATGTTTATGGAGTCCCCACCACCACCGCCAAAAACACACAAACAGACACACACACACATACACTGGGACACAGCAGAACAGGGAGTGTCGTCCATTAGTGGCCCACAAGAGACAGGCCTGCTGAGCACATAATGCCTCTGCGGTGGAGGGAAGCTCCCTTTAGGATAGCTCGCTGAGAAATACTTCTCCTGCTCTTCACAGATCATCAGCGTCTCCATCTTGGCTTGCAGGCTGTGATTGGTTGTATCTAATAAGTTTGGTTTTGTTGTTAAATTGGGCTTTTCACTTTAGGACAGTCATGATCAGTCCAGCCATGAGCAGCTGGGAAATGTTTATTTTAAGATGTTGGGTGCCCTGATGACATTTGAGTTGAAAACTGACATTTTGGTTCTAGTTTCAAATATCAGTCTGGTTAATTACAGCTTGGCTTTAATTATTTTAAATTTGGCCATCATTTCACTAGTTATAATAACATTTATTTGGAAATCAGGTTTTAACAGCAGGAGTCTGGAGAAAGCTACAAGAACGTGTGATTCACATTCTGCTTTCGATGGAAGAGTTCTACTTTTATGTTCTATAATCAGGGTCATCAAATTTTTGAGATTTCTCCTCTGTGCAATTGTTCATAGTGGAATCGACCCCAGTACTACATGGCTACTCAAATCTGTGAAAAATGAGAGAATCCACATCTGCAAACAATGAGTTGTGAGCTCAGTTTTTATTCAATGTATCAGCTTCTCCCTGTAATGGCTCCACATCCATTCAAGTTCTGAGGGGTAATAGAGGTTAGCTCTCTAAATGGGGGTGACCCTTGAACTCAGAAAGTGGAGGGTGGACAGCGAAAAAGAAATCTGCACAGCAGCAACATCTTGCTTTCGGCTTCATCCCTCCCCTGATCTATCCCTGATGGAGGTAGACTTACCTTTAAATATTATTTTCAGGCCTCTTTGATGTGGCATCATTGTGGTTTTATATTGAACCAAATTTCCCTTTGCACAAATCATTATCATCCATGCACTCTCAAGAGTGTGCAGGCCACAACAATTCAATAACGCTACATAATTCATATTTAAACAGAAGCTCCTAATCTCTTTATGTTTAGTGGAATGTCTACATTGCCTGGTACAGGTCACCCTCTAAATTACTTCCATAAAACCATAAATAAGTGAAAGTGTGTTATTCCATCCAGCAAGATGCAAGCGTCGCACCAATGAATGAAATGGTGAAATGGCTCAGCCTTTCTCCATGGAAACTGTGTTCAATATCGTCATGACAACCGTCAACGGAGAGGGGGGGGGGAGAAACAATAGGGGAAATGATGTAAGGGAGTAATCAAGGATGACAGGACAAGACTCTGACAGATCCTCTCTCTCGACTTCCAGCTCTGACTCTTTTCTCCTTTGCCCGAGTTCGTCTTGTTTCATGAATCACAGTCTCGCCGAATCATCTGTCAATCAGCTGTCGCCTCCAGGGCCCCCCCTGAGCAGGAGCTGCTGCTCCACTGATGGAGTTATTCAGGTGTAGGAAAATCCATCAGCTACTAGCATCATGACTGCTCTATGTTGATATAGCCATCAAAATATGGCATTCAAACAAGTCAGAGGATCCAGCTGGGCAATTATCACCCATGAGCCCAGAGACACACGTTTATGAAAAACTGTTAAAGTGGTATTAACCTCTGGGGTAAGTGAGTTTGTGTTGGTTGGTGTTTACTGTGTGGCTGCTGCAGTGGTGAGGTAGAGAGAGAGTTGCTAAAACCATGCAGGTGATTAAGATGACACCTGTGATGTATGCTGTTCGAAATAGCAATTTAGCAAAACTGACCAACATTTAGTTTGTCTCGAAACACCTTGTTCATCAGTCATCAGCAATCAACGTCTCTCCTACACTTTTGTTTAGTATTTGAAACACACGTCGAACAAGTGTCCTGAAAACAGGGCAGTTTTGGGATTGTTTCTCTAATAAGAGAATGAATGAGTGACATCAATGTATATAGACTAAATAATTGAAACATACACTAAAATAAAAATCTAAATATTCAATCAATCGGTACATGAAAAATTGTATTAAAGGTGGAGTTTATTCAGGAGAATGCTTGCTCAAAATCACTTTTTGTGATATCTCAATATCTCAAAAAAATCTGGTGTTAATACACAGCCAAGGGTGTGTAAACAAAGGGGTTTGTAAACAAAGGGGAGGCACCGCAGCTAGCAACTTGCCCCTTTACAGAGCATATGCCTTGACATCGCATTTGTTTTAGCGCCAAGCAGTACAGACAGGTAGTGGATCATGAGGAGATTGTCACAGATTTTGAAAAAAAATATGTTTTGACAACAAGCGTTCTGCAGAATCGCTGACTTCATCTTTAAACAGCCAGTTAATCCAAATGTATTGTTTAAGGTGCTCATAGCATTGAAACATACTGTATTTATAAAACCAATGCATATTAACTGCCTTGAATTTCATTTGTCACTTTTGTGTTGAGGTGGAGGCTAAAATTGACGAGATGTGTAAGCCAAAACCTAGAGAAGCAGATCTACAACTGTGGTTGACACAAATTATAAATTTTTACAATATACCCATGATCTCAGTCAGAAAGTGTTGGGAAGCTGTCATGTGAGCAGAGGTGATGCATGAAGATAACTCGAGTAACTTTATGTTTTCTGTTTCTTCTTCATTTTTGGTCCTGTTATTGGTCATGTCAAGGCATCAACGCATCAGATAATATCCGTGCAGGCAAACACTGTGTTAAGAAAGACAGAAAAAGACCATCCCCTTGTCATCTCATCGCTCTGCGTCTATCGGACCTAATCATTCCACATTTAGCTCTGGTAAAAAAACTGCTGTTGTATGAACACATGTTGTGCGCCTTCATATTAATTAAGCCTTGATAGTTTAGAATCACCAGTGACATCCCCCCCCATCCCCCCAAACACTCACACACACACACACACAACTCCTTTCATCGCGGTAGTGCACTGCACAATACATCCCTTAAAGAGGACCTATGATGCTTTTTGACTTTTATGACCTATAAACATTGTTATGATGATTCATAGTCATGCTTAACCATACTAAATTATCAAATAATGACTTACATGCATTTCGACGTATTCCCTGCTGACCGTCTGGGGTGTCTGTGCAGAGCACTAAACACTATTCTAGCCAGTCGAGAAGTCACGTCTTCAAAGCGGTCTACCCTTTCATAATTCGTGACGTCGCATAAAAATTTGTGACGTGACCACGCGGATGTTTCCATGTATGGTAATGCTGTCACTTCCCTGTTCGCGTCTGCCTCGCGCCTTTATAGGTCCATGCTCGCGCTTCCCGCCACTGAAAGTGTTCCGGAAGGAAGGTAACCAATCACAACGGAGTGGGGTTTGCAAGAGGGGGGGGGGAGGGTAGCGGAGATGGCCGATGCACAGGCGGAGGGAGCGGAGATTGCCGAAGCACACACACTCAAGTGTTGACAGGACGTGCTGGATCGCCAAAATAAGAGAAAGAGCTTCCCGAAAATCTACATAGTTTTTTGTGATGTGATTCGTGTCAGGTTGCTTTATAGCAGTGTAAAACAAGAAATTAAGACCAGAAAAGTAGTATAATAGGTCCTCTTTAACATCAAGGCACTCCTTATGGGCAACAACAGTAATGATGATCACACTGAGCTGAGGTGTGTGTGTGTCAGTGAGAGAGAGAGAGACAGAGAGAGACAGAGAGAGAGAGAGACACACACAGAGAGACACAGAGACAGAGAGAGAGAGTGGTGTTTATTTGCGTGTGAAAGACAGAGGGAGGGGTAGACAGAGCCAGCCGAGCAATTAGCGTTGCCTGTCATCCCAAATCTCCATGGAGATGTGCTGTATGCCATCTACACCTTCGGTACATAATCATGGAGGCACAGGAGAGCAGGAGGCATGGCTGTGACTGCCGTTTCACCCCTAGAGCGAGCACAGGATCAACCACAATAGCAGATGCACCACACAGCTGCAAAACTGTAACGTTAATGGGAAAAATTGCACAATGCAAGCTGTGGATGAAGAAAAAAAGCAGACGTAAACAGACAAGATTTTATCATCAACACCAGGAAATGGATTTTATTTCTACTTCTGCATAGAAACACATGCCTACATGATACAACATCACAAACACACACAAACTCACACACATGCACGCACACGCGTGTGTGCGCGCACACACACACACACACACAGAACATATGACAGTAGGACTGGGTTTGTAATCCATTACAGTCATCTATACAATCCATAACGGGGTGATATGAAACTGATGTGGTGTGTGCTTCTCCATCACATTTGAGTATATACAAGAGCGGGGGGTGGGGGGATGAGGCTATAAAGGGGAATTATCAAAATGATTACTCTTTTGTTATTGGTTAACAGCTACTTCATGGTGCATTAGCATGACCAATACACATATGAAAAAAAGTCTAAGGAATGATCAGTAACATTATACTGTGCTACATACGTTCAACTGTGCTTATACAGAATTACAGACCTGCGGATCAGCACAGAAACGGAGCTTGAGTCCAAAGAAGATTAAATGAACTTTCCCTTTGTTTAGTAAACATAAGGCCACTATGGTAGACCATGAGGAATATATTATAAGTCACTAGTGAAAGACACCACACTCTTTCTGCTTCTCTCTCGGTGGAAACACATAACAGGGTTTCAGATCTTAAACAACCAGAAGTGTTAGGGAACAAATCTCATTACTTTACTGCACACATTAGGCTCAACATCACTCAACATGAGGCACAAGTGGAACTGATGGCATTGCACTGTATGTATTTTTTTTATCTAATTTTTATTTATTATTTACTAATAATGGTACTGAAAATCTACTATGTAACCTACTCAGAGTTTACATTTGGTCTGGACTCAACCAGTAGTGATGCATCAATCGTAAACAGCAAATGTAACAGACACAATACTGCTCAATTGATTTGTCCTTTTTCTTTTCTTAAACTCTCTTATTGTACAAGGATTTACAAACAATGTGTCGCCTGAGCACCATTCATTCACCACCGTGTCTCATCAAAAAAAAAAGATCTGTATGCTGTCCCTGTGGTCAGCATTAAAAAGCAGTTGCACAACAGAAGGCAGAGACCGGATGATCAACAAAGAGCTTAGGGTCTGTTTTTT
This sequence comes from Ammodytes marinus, assembly GCF_949987685.1. Lineage (NCBI taxonomy): Eukaryota > Metazoa > Chordata > Actinopteri > Uranoscopiformes > Ammodytidae > Ammodytes > Ammodytes marinus. Next base: position 10,846,495 of record NC_137211.1, on the reverse strand, counting down.
TTTTAATGTTTTTTAAAAATCAAATCCTAGTTCACAGTTTTTCTGTACAAAGCCATATATCACAAGTGTTTTTAGATGTCCTTACTCAACAGTAAACAACATTAATGGGTATAAGACATTAATGAAAAGTTTTAAAGATTTAGAGCTCTAACCAGCTGTTCCTGTACATAGTATTACTCCAGACATGAAACACAAGACTCACGCTATAGCAAATTTAAAATCTCATTAGAAAATGCCAGATCGTTTTAACTGTATTTAGTCTTCTACAATTATTATTATATTAACTATTCCTGACAAAAAAAAATCAACAGCCAAAGTTGACCAGTAACTAATAAGTTAGCTATTATTCATTGAGAATATACGACTAAAAAATATATAAAAACTAAAAAACAGGACTGTGAGGGTGTGGTTTGATCAGGTTTGATTGACAGTGACCGAACAACCAACCAACTGTGTGAATAGACTCTGATGAAATGTTGCAGATAGGAAACTGATTGGAGCAAGAGAAAACATAAAATAAAGACTCCAGTACTCCACCAAATGATACTCATATGAATGCTAGCCAGTATTTTAAAGTGCATCGATCATTCAATGCTAGATCATGCAAAATGCTTTGTAACATAATCGTAAATATAATAAATCTGCAATAAATCTGATTTTGTACCTATATGAAATAGGCAAAAAATATAGAATTAGGCAAAAAATATAGAATTGTCTTGAATAAAAGGAATCCAGAGTGCAGTTCATTCATTAAGGAAAATAAAGCGGGGACCGTACTCCAATGTGAGTTCCTGCTCTTTCTCCTTTTCACAGCCAATAAGCATCAGGTTAGAGTGACCTCCGGCTGAGCGTAGTTTCCAGTGGCGGCAAGCATTTCTTTACAGCTCTCTGTTAGGAAACACAAAGGACAGAAATAACATGGTGACTTATGATATGAAAAGCTGAACTAGATAAATAGATCTGTAGTACTACAGTTTTTGAGATAGCATAAGGAAATATCTTTTCTTAATAAAAGTTGAATCTGGGAACTTGTCACAGTTTCAATAATAGGATACAAGGCTATACAACAAGTTGGGGAAGTTCATAGAATCATTAAGTATCATAAAAATAAAGCTGCAAATGTTAAAAATTTAGAACCAGTGAATATGTGACATTTTTGCTTGATAAATGTCTAAAACGATTCTGCCTTTATGCAAATTGTCATTGATAAATCTACATTAAACATTTTCACTCAACTCCACAGAGAGAAATCCAACAGAACTGATCTTTGGAGGCCAGCAGAAGGCTTTTGCTCTAACCACTACTGTTGTTAATGGAAACCTATTAGTGGGGATCATACCGAGGACTCACTTGGGAATATAGAGGCTCAGATCCGAGCTTAGAAGCCTTTTCTAGACTTGTCTGTATGTCCGCACGCTGCTTCCTCTTAGCAGCACTTGACTGCCTAGCAGCACGGCCGGTTTTCACAGCACTGAGACAGGGACAAGGGTTTTTATTTGTTATATTGTGATAGCGAGAGCCAACGCTGCCAGAGGCTCCCTGTGACGACCTTAATCAGTTCACAATCCACCAGCGTTTTGTTCCCACTGCAGGGCAGGCGACCATTTCCTGTCACTGATAATCATCTGAGAATCTTCAGACCTTCTGTATCCATCTGTCATTTTCTCTGTTTCCTGCCATACTGCTCTGGTGAAATATTATCCATACCTTATATCCAGAGCCCCTCGAATTAACCTAACATCGTCCCCTATGGGCATTGCTCTGAGGAGCAGAGCCGTAATCTATTTCCATCACACAAACTCAAAATGGCTGCCTTCTGCATATTGAGCCACAACAGTTTTAAACACTGTTAGGAAACCGTGAAAGTCCACTTGAGCCCTTTTTTACTGGTTATGCACACTCAAAATGTGTTGTGTATGTGTGATATTCCCCTGAAATAGACCGGGATGTTATTACCCACAAATTCACCAGACACAGCCTCAGGATTGAATTAACCCCCTCCCCTCTCTCTCAGAGATTGTGGTGTCTTGAGGTGTTCTGGCTTTGCTCAGCTTTCCATTGTGTTTGTCTCTGCGATCAGAAGAAGACTTTCATGAGCTGACCAGATAATTCAGCTCATTATTAGAAAAATCAGTGTGAAAGTAGGCTGGGGACGATTTGTTACACCGTTTGTGCCTTTGCCCACTGTGGCTGTGAGGCTGTATATTTTCATGTTGATAGCAGATTGTCTCCTGAGCAACTCAACAATTTCTGACAGATATTACTGAGTTTGTGATGTTTTTTCTCCATGTGACAATATGCCATTTAGCAACACAAATCTTCAACACATTCAGACAGGTAGTGACACTTTCAGGAAGATGATCAAATAAGATGTATTGTAATGGGCTGTTGACAAAATGGTGTGGTATATACTTTAAAAGCAGCCGAGCTACACTAAGTGCCCCATTTATGTTATTGTTTTTTCTTCCACAGTGATGTGCTGATGAGCTTTGGGAGAAAAGTACATCTCGGGAAACTGCAGTTTAGCAGGAAAACACCTTTAGTGTTGTTGGGCTGTTTGGAGACGAGAGTCAGGATGTTGAATGGGTGGGTTGTGGGCTCAGGATGTCAGGAATCAATCCATGACTGCCAAATATAGAGCCTCTTCTCACGAGGGGCTTTTGGATACTGTGGGAAGCTCGGATGTGGGATCGGACAATCAAGCAGAGAGAGACAGCAAGCTGACTGCCGAGGTCAATTGAGAGAATTTTGCCTATATATTTTTATATCGAGTATTCCAAACTTAAACTACATACATTTGGAAATACTTTTTAAATGAATTTGAACTTAGGTGCTAGAGTATAATGGACTCTTTTTATTATTAACCCTAACCAAGCAGCGCTCTGTGAAGTCGTTTCAGTCAAGAAAAGCTGCTTCACTGAGCACACACAGACAGATAGATGATGCAATTACTTCAAAGTGCTTTCCATTGATTTTCTTTTGATCTTTCCTGTGAATAACGACTAAATCCTGCCTATAGTCAGTACATTATGTTTAATTTGTCCAATACCTGAGAAACTATAATGTCATTGGGAATCATTCATTCCCATTAGCCACATTTGCACTCTGTTATGTGCTAATTAGCAAATACTGGCACGCTTACATACTTAACTAAGGTGATGAACATGGTTAATACTAGGCCGATATCTGCTAAACATCATGTTGTCATTCGGAAAACAAGTGAGCATGCTGATGTTAGCCATTAGCTCAAAGCACTGCTGTAGCCTACTTAAGTGAAAACTCGAGAGGCACCTATTTGCAGACACATGGGGAAACGGAGCTCCACCGGAAATACGAAATTTCTTCTTTGTTTTTTTTTACTGGAGAGGAAGGTGGGCCGTGAGCATGTGTGAGCAGGGCCGCCCATAAGGGGTAGAAAGTGGGAAAGCTTTCTAGGGCCCAGCCACCAGGGGGGGCCCAGAGAATTTTTTTTTATTTTTTTATTTTTTTTTGCAGATTACTTAATATAACTTAGCCAACCTTTATTATGAACGCTAAATTCGCAAGAGAACTTTCTATAAAATAAAAAAATGTATTCATTGTTTCTTGGGTAAAATATATCATATTTTATATTGAAAAACTAAAAGTGTCACGGGTCGTTTTTTCCCCCTCAAAACCGTTGCATGCAGCAGGTCAACCAAACAAGCGTTAGCTATGTATTGATGATGAGCAAGCTAACCTAGCAAGCTCAGTGATGCCAGGACCTGGACATAAATCAGGGTACCAGAAAAGAAAGGAAAAAAAAGGGAACTTTCAAGAGCTTTAGACCCCCGGGAAATTCCTTAATATCAGTATTTCTGCCAGCAGAAGTGGATTTTCAATTCAGAGATACTGTGATATTTCATCAAGTTTTGAGGTGTCTTTGTGAGGGTGTTCTGCAAATGATTCTGTATATTTTATCTATTATTTTCTAAGAAAATTAGAAATTACATATTTAGCCTTTAAACAAAGGTGTCAGATGGTTGTTATACTGATGAGGAAAGCTTCTGGTAGCAGTGCTATCATGGTAAACCCCCCCTACAGCATTGGTGTGTCTAAAAGCTTACATTACAGGAAATGTTACAGTAAATGTGCCAAAAAGCAGGTGCAGAGATCTTGCAAGAGCAGAAAATTTCCGCTTGCGCGCTGCACGCGCTTGCATCGTTGGTGTCTCTGCCCACTATTATCTCCAGTAGCCAACCTTAATCTAACTGGCTAGAACCGGCCCTGTGTACAGGTATGTGTTTATGTAGGAATAAGCGCATCATGCACATTGATACAAGTTCAGTATGAGTAAAGGGGGCCCAATGACTGGACCTTTTCAGGGGCCCAGTCATTTGTCTGGGCAGGCCTGTGTGTGAGGTTGCAGTTTCTCTTCACTGATGTAACAAATATATCATTATCCTGACTTCCAAAAGCTGCTTGTCTGAGTCTGCGTCTCTCTCTCCCTTTCCTGGCTCAAAACAGTGAGGACAGAAAGCCATTCTCGATACTTGTATAACAGTTGTCAAACGAATCATTGAATGAAGCTGATCATGTATCTGATCAGTAGCGTAGTTCTCAGCCCTCTTACACATTGTGAACATGCTCTACATTCAGATTAATAAACCTATTGTATTGTATGTATCTCATTATTATTTATTTATCTCATTATTTATTTTTTAACGTCTGTGCCACTGGCTATTTATGTCTGGTTGAAATGTAATTCTGCAGCTGCACGCGATCGTTACTGTTCACTTGCGTGATCAATAGCCTAATATGAATATAGAAATTATATAATAATTAAAACTGTGATCACTAGAGGACAAGGAATCTGGTAATAAATCAATCAGGATCTACAATGGAAACTGTCACCGTATGTGTTAGACGTTAATGTCTTTCACCCCACTTTTTAAAATGAGCTGTTTATTTTAATGTGGTGGCACTTTTTGTGTTTTATTTATAAGAGTTTATATTTGTATGTGATTGACCTACTTGTGATAATTGTGAATTAAAGAGACGGATTTCGGAAGATGTAGCCTACACAAAACTTCGTTGCTTCATTCATCTTCTACCTCAACATCTACTTTTTACCACCGTCCTGGCCACTTGGGACCCTTAACAAACTGACTTATTTTACTGTCTTTTACTGTCTACTAGCACCATAACCGGCGGAAACTGTGTCTTGTTATTATTCACCGCTAGGTGAACGCCGGCAGTAAAACAAAAAGAAGAAGAAACGCTGGGTGATCGCCACCAGTAAAAAAAAACGAAGAAGAAATTTCGTATTTCCGGTGGAGCTCTGTTTCTCCATGGGTCTGCAAATAGGAACTCTTGGAAAACTCACAGAGCTGCTAGATTGGCTGTAGAATATAAAGCTTTTTTATCAATACTGTGACAGCTAACTTTTTTAATAAAATATAATAAATCGTATTATATTACATCAAATAAAAAAATACTAATTGTATTGACTATGGTCATCTTACAAATTGGCCTCTATAATATGTATTTTCTTAGTACTTTGATGATCCCATCTCCTCATTTAGGTCAATCCAAAAGGAGTAAAAATGTGCAGCTGTTAAAGCGGCAGTTGAGAGTTTTTTTACTGTAATATTTGGCAAAACTGTCATAATAGCCATTCAGCTATATGTAGGTGAAGTGGTCTGAAAATATTTTTTTATCACTTTGCTCCCCCCTGCATCTGTGTGCTGCCCCCCAAAATTGCCACCGCTCATGTTAATTTTGACCAATCAGAGCGAGGTCAGATTCTCCGTTCTTATTGGCTGTGGGACCTTGGCAACGACGTTGATGCGTCAGTTGCGTGAGCGTTCACGACCCTAGCAGTCTGACACTAGCCTACTGTTTGGTACAAGGCTACTACGGCGGACAGCGAGTGGCAATGTCTTCACAAACGAACCCTCAATTTACCATTCCCAGGATACTAACAACTAACACCGCTAAGACAGCAAAAAAAACGAGGAAAGACAAATATTGAAAAGTTAACTGCTGAAAGGGAGACGGAGAGAGCTTGAAAAAAAGTACACCGGCCATGTCTTCTTGCCCTATCACATCAAGACCTCTCCGACCGCGACCTCGCGACTTTTATTTTCAAAACAGCGACAAGCGACAAATCTAGCTTTTTTTCTGGTGTTATTGGTGACTTTTTTCGCCAAAGCAAGTATCATCTCTTCTCAACGAGCAGCGGGAGCCCCGAGCTGAGAGGTGTAGGCTATCTGCTGCTCTGACCGCAGCTGGGAGGGGCTGCTGCGCAAGGACCGGGCTGTCTGTCAGTGCTCTGTGACGGGGGACGGGCCAGGAGGCTCCCGCTGCTCGTTGAGAAGCGTTAAAAGTGATATTTGCTTCGGCGAAAAAGTCACCAATTACACCAGAAAAAACCTAGATTTGTCGCTTGTCGCTGTTTTGAAAAAAAAGTCACCAGGGGGGCTGAAAAGTAGCTAAATATAGCGACAAAATCGCTAAGTTGGCAACACTGCCCGAGCAGCCCCTCCCAGCTGCGGTCAGAGCAGGAGCATTGATAGGAGATACACACACACCTCTCCGCTCTGTTACAATTAGTTTGCTATCTTGCCTGGCTGTTACAGCTACTTTTGTTAGGCCTACCAGCACACTTACAATGATTTTAAGCTAACATACATGGTATGTCTGTGATTAAAATGTATGCTCAATATGTACGTATGTAGTTATCATTACTAATGTTTAATCACCTCGGAATCGGACATGGTGTTTGTCTCCTGTCAATGTAACTGAATTCACATGAACGCGCGAAGCTGTCGTTCAGAGGGAGGAGCTACAGCAGGTAGAGCGTTGGGGAAACAGCCGTTGGGATCCCAACGGCTCAAATTATCAACTGCAGCTTTAAGGCAAGGCAAGGCAAGTTTATTTATATAGCACAATTCAAACACAAGGCCACTCAAAGTGCTTTACTGGGGCAAATACATAAAACACATTAGAAGACATTTAAAAGCGAACGAAAAGAAGTAAAACATTTAAATTAAATTAAACGTACAGGTTAAAATGGAAACAGAAAAGTCTTCAGACTCGATTTAAAAGAACTGAGGGTTGCAGCAGACCTCAAGTTTTCTGGGAGTTTGTTCCAGATATTTGGTGCATAAAAACTAAAAGCTGCTTCTCCTCGTTTAGTCCTAACTCTTGGGACTGTAAGTAAACCTGTCCCAGACGACCTAAGGGCTCTGGACGGTTCATAACCTATCAGCAGATCAGTAATGTATTTTGGCGCTAAACCATTTAGTGCTTTATAAACCAACATCAGTATTTTGAAATCAATTCTTTGAGTGACAGGAAGCCAGTGTAAAGACCTCAGAACTGGGGTAATGTGATCCACTTTTTTGGTCCTACTAATGAGGACTCGAGCAGCAGCGTTCTGAATTAGCTGAAGCTGTCTGATAGATTTTTTTGGAAGGCCTGCAAGGACACTGTTACAGTAGTCAAGTCTACTAAAGATAAATGCATGGACAAGTTTTTCTAAATCTTGCTGAGACATAAGTCCTTTAATTCTTGATATGTTTTTAAGGTGGTAGTATGCTGACTTATTAATTGATTTAATGTGTTTCTTGAAATTCAAGTCGGAGTCTATGACAACACCAAGATTTCTGGCTTGGTGTGTGGTTTCTAGCATAACAGATGTAAGCTGTTCGCTGACTTTTAATTGTTCATCTTTGGCACCAAAGACAATTACTTCAGTTTTGTCGTTGTTTAATTGAAGGAAATTTTGGGACATCCAATCATTGATTTGTTCAATGCACTTACTCAGTGCTTGTATCGGACTGTAGTCTCCTGGTGATATGGTTATGTAAATTTGTGTGTCGTCTGCATAATTATGGTAGCATAATTTGTTCTTATTCATAATCTGAGCTAGTGGGAGCATGTAGATGTTAAACAGAAGAGGCCCAAGAATGGAACCTTGGGGGACCCCGCATTCAATATGTTTCCGCTCAGATGTGAAATTGCCTATTGACACATAGTAGTCTCTGTCCTTTAAGTAAGATTCAAACCAGTTTAGTACAGTTCCAGAGAGTCCAACCCAGTTTGCTAGTCGATCTAGTAATATGCTGTGGTCAACTGTGTCAAAAGCGGCACTGAGATCCAGTAAAACTAAAACAGAACTTTTGCCACTGTCTGTGTTTAAGTGGATGTCATTGAGGACCTTAACCAGAGCAGTCTCAGTGCTGTGGTGTTGTCGAAATCCTGACTGGAAAACATCAAAGCAGTTGTTCATTGCTAAGTAGTTATTTAGCTGTTGATAAACAGCTTTTTCAATGATTTTGCTTAAAAATGGTAGGTTAGATATGGGCCTATAATTGTTCATGAGCGATGTATCTAGATTGTTCTTTTTTAGGAGTGGCTTGATGACTGCTGTTTTCAGGGCCTGTGGGAATACACCTGTCCGAAGGGACATGTTGACAATTTGTAGAACATCTGAGGCCATACAGCTAAAAACAGTTTTAAAGAAGCCTGTGGGAAGAATGTCAAGGCAACAGGAGGAGGAGTTCAGGTGTTGTATAATGTCCTCCAGGTTTTTGTGGTTTATCAGATAAAATTGTGTCATTGCATTTGGATTGATTTTAAGTGGGCATAGCGATGACACATATGTTGAACTTTGTATTGATGCAGTGACAGCTTGTCTAATTTTGTGAATTTTCTCAGTAAAGAAGGAGGCAAATTCATTGCAGGCCCTCGTGGAGAGATGTTCAGACGCTACTGACACAGGAGGGTTTGTTAATCTGTCGACAGTAGCAAACAGGGCACGTGCATTGTTGTTGTTTTTGGTGATGATGTCAGAAAAGAAAGACTGCCTTGCACTTTTCATCTCTGAGTTAAAAGTGCAAAGTTTCTCTTTGAAGATGTCATAATGAACCTGGAGATTTGTTTTTCGCCACCTGCGTTCCGCTTTACGGCACTCTCTTCTTTCTATTCTGACCTGCGGGGCATTTCTCCAAGGAGATCTTTTCTTACCAGAGACAACCTTCATCTTAGTGGGCGCAATAGCATCTATAACACTTGTAATTTTGCCATTAAAGTTGTCTAAAAGCTCATTAACTGAGTTACAGGGGAGAGGTGGTATTAAAGAAAATGCTTGACAAAACTAATAAAACAATGCACACCATGCAGAACAACAAGCTGTTTTATTAAGCAAACAACACAGTCTGTCTTCTGCCACAACCCTGAGGCCAAGCTTTGAATGAATTAAACCCACATTATTTGACATTGACGTTAATTTGTTGACTTTGTTGAACTGCTAGGTAGGTTTTATTTAAACTGTGGACAGAGTCGGTCCTAGCGGTTTCTTCATGCTCCTCAAGTCTAAGCTAGGCTAACCCTTTCCTGACTGTAGCGTTATATTTGGCAAACAGACATGAGCAATAGGATCAACCTTCTCATATTATAAATAAAATAACGATGGAAATTTATAAGGGCATTTCCCAAAATGTCAATTTGCCTTTAAAGGTGGACTTAACGATTCTGGAGAATGCTTGTTGTCAAAATATTTTGAATATCTCTTGATGATCTGCTACTTGTCCGTACTGTGTGTGTGCTGAAAAGAAATCCAGTGTTAAAGCAGTTCGGATGGATTTGAGTTTGAGCATTTCAGCACAATCATAATATCCCGCCTTCCTCCAATGCAGCCCCACCCCCTCATTCCTATCCCCGTTTTTTTTGTTTTGTTTTTGAAGAAACTTAATTTAGGCTACACAAGCAGACTTACTTGCTTAATACTGTCTCCGTGCACAAAGTGAGTTATATTGTGGCTGAAGAAACTGGTGGCTGTAGTAGGCTACCGGTACCGCGCTGATCTGCTTGTATCACTGGTTTCACTTCAGATATGTCGGCCAGAACACCACTTATGCTTATAATGAGACTAGGAGAGGAGGAGTAGGGTTTTATCCGCTCTTTATTTTTCCTTCTTTCACAGGCACAGCCGCATATAGATCGCGGAAAAAGAACAAAGGCTTAAACTCCGCTCGTGAGGAGACGTTTGAACAGCTGTTGCGACTCGCGAATCGCAGCCGCTAATAACATGCACAAACTATAACTTATAACAGCGATCGGGACTACATGTACATACTCACACACGGGTGATTCACATTTACACTCAGATAAACACGAATGATGGCTTACTGTGGCAACTTGCTCACACACATCTCACCGAGGGAGAAGCGAAAGGAAACTTAGGCTACTGAACTGGCTCTCTGGCCGACTGACGTCACGGCCCAACACTAAAACACAGCTTAACACACTGTAAGAAATAACAAGAAATAACAACACTGTAACCTTTTCTACAATGGTCGCTACTCGCTAGGCTACTGTCTGCCGTGGAATCAAAACAAACCCTTTCGTTGAGGACGCGCGTGCACGAATGCGCGGTACACAAGCAGACGGCAAACAGACAGGTCTGTCGGCCAATTAAATCGTTCGGTCCGAACGATTTGATTGGTTGTAGTTTTCACCTAATATTATGAGACTGAAATAATTGTTTCTTTTTATTCCTGTTGGGTCTACCATGCATTTTAGAGTGTAAAAACCTTATTTATACCATTTTAAAGTCATTTAAAATAAGTGTAAAAACTCTACAAAGGTAAGAATAGCTTTAATACACAGCCTAGGCTCTGTAAACGGGTATGTTGCTAGCTACGGTAGCCCCCCTTTGTTTACATACCAGCTTACAGAACCTAGGCTGTATATTAACACCAGATTTTTTTTTACTGCACATACAAAGTACGGACAGGTAATGGATCGTGAGGAGATATTCACGGATTTTGACAAAAAGGGATTTTGACAACAAGCGTTCTCCAGAATCACTGACATTTTAGTACACTTGAGCCACCTGTTAGGCACTAGTGATGTACTGTATGGATTACAGCTGTTTTTACTAAAAAAAAAATTCTTGTAGACAGTGGAGGTAACACAGAATACCTGGCAACATATAGCCTACCTGCAGAACCAAATTTGAATTAGATATTGATCTACTTGTATAATGTGCAAACTAGATTTCACCAGCAAAGAAACGTTCAAACTGATCTACTATCAGGTGCACACTGAGGATTGTGTGTCAAATATCACGCTCTCCATATAGCCTACCTTTGCCTTAGTGACTACGCAACATCAGGGTTTCTTCCCAAGTGCGCCAAATAATGGGACGAGTAGATTCAAATACGTTAATTTAGCACACGCACTGTGATTTACAAAGCCTGAAAATAATTGCGCTGGTTGTGATTGCGTGTATATTTAATACGTTTGAAAAGCAGGTGTTCAACCGTTGTGCACAGACAGCTGCAGTTACTGTGGTAAGAAGGATACATAAAAGACAACGGATAACGGGTTGCATCTGCTCGTGTTGTGTTTGGATTGACAGAAAAAACAATCAAGCATATCACCTATCCAGCAATGCCATTTTGGAGATTTTGGATGAGTTAAAGGCCTATTTGGAGCCACTCACAAGAACGGGTGTTAGTAGATCAACCCTCGTGTGTACATTCTGGAATGCACTGATGTGTATGAAACCTACCAGTATGGACGTTGGGGTCTCCGGAGGTAAGGAGGAAGCAGGTGGCCTCTTTCTTAGTCTTGTCTCGCCCCCGGGAGCATCGCAGGGACCACTTGTCACTGGGGGACAGAGGCTGGGTCAAACTGCAGCCTTCCTCCTCTGAAAGGGCCACATTTGCATCTCCGTTCTGTTTGGAGTCTGAGAGGAAGATAAAAACACGTGGCGACGTAAATGCCAAAGCTTTTACTGAGACAAAGGCAGAGGAATATTGAATAACATCTGTATTTTTCTGTAAAGAAATTCAATTTGACTGAAATGTTAGAAGGAGTAATTTGATCTGGGTGTGTTATTGTCCTTAGGGCAAAGCGTGGTCCATCTGTCAAACTCTGAAAAGCCTGCGGAACTGTAACACTAGTACTGCAGAACAGTTTGTGACAATTAGGCCCAAGACCACTCAGATACTCTTTAATCATTGATTAAATGTACAGGTTAACCAAATATTATTTCTATTTTAAAACCCTAATCAATCAGTACAATAAAACAATAGCATTATTTAGCATAAAGGGACTATTTACCCATATGACAGTTAAAGCTTTTTTAACTAACCTCTACTCTAGTGGCATTTATTCATACAGAAAGTTGAATCATGGATTGAGTTGAATAGATCTAAATACAAACAAGGTGAATGGAATTTTGTTATGCTGAAGTAAAAAGAAATCTCCTCCCTAGCAACAATGTCACCATAACTCCAGATAATCCGAAGAAAAGCCAGGAATATTTCTGTGGTAGAAAGTATCTCCAGTAAAGCCTTTTGCCATTGAGGTCTATGTCTAATGAGGGCATGGTTTCCAGAAGTATGGTTTCAAATAAAAACAAATCTATCTGCATGGCTAGATACCACAAAAGGTAAATGACAATGTTTTCATGTTGTATTGCAGCCTGACCTGAGCGGTTCCTGCTGACATTCTCCTCAGCAGCCAGCGGACAGGTGTCGCTCTGAGTGCTGTTTCTGTGTGAGTTTGTTTCTGACTTCCCAAACGAGACCGAGTCAGTCGGGGCGTCTGGATTGGGGTTGTGCTTCTTCTTCTTTTTGGGTAGCTTCTGTTTGGCCATAGCCAGCGAGTAGTACATCCCAAAGTTATTGACAATGACAGGGACCGGCATGGCTATAGTCAACACCCCGGCCAGCGCACACAGCGCCCCCACCATCATGCCAAGCCAAGTCTGAGGGTACATGTCTCCGTAGCCCAGAGTCGTCATGGTGACCACCGCCCACCAGAAACTGATGGGGATGTTCTTGAAGTGTGTGTGGTTGGAGCCGGTGGGATCGTCAGGCCTGGCTCCGATGCGCTCAGCGTAGTATATCATGGTGGCGAAGATGAGCACACCCAGTGCCAAGAAGATGATGAGAAGGAGGAATTCATTGACACTAGCCCTCAGTGTGTGGCCCAACACACGCAGGCCTACAAAGTGCCGAGTCAGCTTGAAGATCCGGAGGATCCGAACAAACCGTACAACACGGAGAAAGCCCAGCACATTGTTGGCAGCTTTGGAGTCCAGACCGCTCAGGCCCATCTCCAGGTAGAACGGCAGAATGGCCACAAAGTCGATGATGTTGAGCGTGTTCTTGATGAAGACCACCTTGTTCGGACAGCAGACGATACGCACCAGGAATTCAAATGTGAACCACAGCACACAGATGCCCTCCACCACGGTGAGAATGGGTTTGGTCACCATCTCCCTCCTCTCCTCTTTGATAGTGACATTGCCCACTACAACATGCTCTGTCCGGTTCTGCAGTTCATTGAAGGCTTCATGGGTCTCCAGGCAGAAGGTGGTGATAGACACCAGGATGAAAAAAAGAGAGGCCAACGCCACTCCCTGGATGAGAAAGATGAAACAGTTAATCAATAGAATTTAATTTCTTCCCACAAATAAATGAGCAGCCAATACTGTGTTTATAAAATTATTTGTTTGTTTGGTTTTATTTTTTCAAAATAAACCTCCTGCATGACATGTGCCTCTGGAAAACTATTTCACAACCCATGCCATGTGTAATTGTATCATGATTTTTATTTTTATATAAACAATGGAAATACATAAATTTGCAAATCAATTCTGTAAAGAAGAATGTTTTGAGAGATTATTTTCTTGTGGAGGCCTCTGAGCGTCAGGTGATTGACAGTAAGCAAAGACTAAATTAATGAACACACTGATAAGAGAACACTTAAGTCAGGCACAAAGAAATATAGTAAGACACGTAGGCAGACCTAGGTTAATTGTGATGGATAATAGTCTGTAGAATTCGATCAGTGTTTAAGATAAAATATTTCAGTATAGGCTGAATTTTATCTAAGAATTTAATTTTGCAATTAAAGGTGCAATTTTGGGGAACACTTGCTGTCAAAATCAGTGCATATCTCTTCATGATTTGCAACTGTTCGTACTGTGTGTGCACTGATAAATTGGTGTAAATACACAGCCTAGACTTCAGTTAATTAAGGTTGTAAAAAGGCCCTTCTGTGCTCCACTGCCACTCTGCAGCTTCATCACATTACATATACCTGTCATACTGTATATACAATGTATTGACTGTGATTGACCACTGCCACTCTACTTTGTAAATTAGGATGGCAGATTCCTTTTTTTTCCCTTAGGCATTCTATTGGCAGGAGAGCCACAACGTCGTTCACAGGAAAAAGAAAAGACCAATTTAAAACCAATTACTCCCATGAACACGGAGACTGATTCATGCTGAGAGACAACGCGATTCCATTAAAATGGGCCATGCCTGTCACAGGCAGTAGGAGGCACTCCCAACATGGTGCCAACACCTAGTTAAGTGATTTAACAAACACGGGGCTACTGCCTGACGTGTTTCAAATATATCACAAGGAAAGTCCAATGGTATGTTTCAATTTGGTGACCAAAGGGTTTATCTCCGACCCAAATCAAACAACAAGGTAAGCTTTAAAGACTAAGCACTATGAGCTGAGTCATGAAAGACTTACCATCACCTGTCATGTTGTTAGGTGTATAGGTCATGTTTCAGTGAGTCAAACCCTGTGTGCCTACTTTTTTATTTGTAATAAAACTAAGACAATGTGGCCTTTGAAGCAAATACAATACAATATAATCCTTATCTGTCTTCAAAAGTACAAACCTAAACCAGAGGGAGTGAGTCAGGCTAACCACTTTTACAATAAATTTGAAGATAATTGAACGACATGGCTGCAGGCCATTCACCTGACCCAGCACAATGGCCAATGTTTGTGTTTGTGTAAACAGTGTGTGCTAACTTATACCCAATCTGTCTTTGTTGTTTACCAAACCCTGGACAAATTGTAATGCCTCTCCAGCCTTTGCAATCATCCAGCTGGATAAATATGTACATGTGCCCTGCGTGCACTTAGCCATTTTCTCCCTCCGGGGCATCTCACAAATAATTATTCTCTCTGATTAGAACAAAAGGAGTGAGTTACGTAATGCCCGATGGGGGTAACAATTCATTGTTGAACAAAAAAAAATGTAAATAAAAAAGTGGAAAGATGGAAATGATCAACCCAGCAAAAACATAGAGATAATACATACATGAAAATATACAGTGAAGCACATCTCTCTGTGGTGCATCCAGATAATGTGCAGCTTTCTGCCATGACAACCTTCTTCAGCTTTGCCCTTGAGCCACAGGACGAGAGGGAAGGCTGCACCCTCTCAACGCTGCCCCAGGAGGAGCTCAAAGGTTCCCCATGACAGCGTTTCCCTGAACATCACCTAGGGTAACTGTGTACAATGTGTGGTGTTATAGGACGGAGTCACATGGTGTATCCCAACAAGCAAAACAACGTACAGTAGAAAACTAAATAGGAACTAACAGAAACCTAGGCACATAGGTTGATAAATGAGGAATTTTAGCAGATTACAGTGGCTGAAGCTGAAGATTGTTACGATGTATAAGGATGCAATGCGTATCAGAAACACTGAATTCGTTTTACCAGCCTTTATTTAAAGAAAATTAAGTACTAATGTACATGCACTCATTGTGTATCTAACACAAACCAACACACACACACACCCACACCCACACACACACACACACACACACACACACACACACACACACACACACACACACACACACACACAAACAATATGTTTTCATTGTCTCCTCTCATCCATGCTTTTCTACTGGAAAGCTGTCCAGACAGAAGCCAGATATAGAGTCAGTCTGATAATTAAGGTGATCTCCACCAAAGGAAAAGGGATACATTCTCTGTTGAAGCACCTCAGCAAGACAATTTCCAAAGTCGATTAATAAAGAATGACCTCATCAATCCTCTCTGGACTTTGAAGTCCCAGTCTGGGTTCTTAACTTAGACCTGAATAATATCAAGAATAATGGAGCCCGGGATAAAGATCAGAAGAAGAGCGGCTCAACATAGGGCTTGCAGGAATATGTGCTCAGACATGGTACTAGTGCACCTACATACACCTCCCTTTGCCATCAAAACTATGTCATAACACACGTACTGATCATAGTACATGATATATTGGTTTTGTACATCATCTCCTCTGATCAACAATGACTTTTACTATGGCGTAACTTAGTAGCTAATCAAACACACCCTGAAATGCAAATATATACAGTATGATATTTTGTTGTGGCATTATTTGCAACCTTGATACTAGCAAAAACCTCAAAACAAGTGCCATATTATTCTGTTGGATCATTCGCTGACCTGTAGATTCAATGATGATCAGTTTTCCAGATGGTTTGACAGCTACAGTATGTACAGCATTTATGTGTCAAATGAAGTGACATAGAGAATTATTTCATCTCGACTAAATAACAAAATGCATTTTACGCGGTCATCCGGCATGTGTGTCTAAGAAAAGGACAATGTTAATCACTAACTTGCTTTTTTTTAGTCTATTCATATCAAACGCAACCTATATGCAGGGTTTGCACAATAATGTAAAAAAGTAGGATCATTTTTACATTCATTTTTACAAGCCTTAATTTTACTCCTTTATACAACTCCTTAGCTACAGAGGTTTAAGCTGAAAAGATGCATTTCACCATCAGCTCTCTGTATTGGTCTCATACACATATTCATAATAGTAAACTGTAAATAAACATCTTCTTGCAGCCGAACACAGTATCCCACTTTTATTGCTATGACAAAAGCACATCACACAGAAGGGGCTCGTGCACTGAGCTTGGGTATGACAATAAATCAGCAGCCACCGATAAAAACGGTGTCCTGCTGCTGCTGCTTAAATGTTTGTGATGAGCCCATCAGGCCCTCACAGCGTTTAGTTTACCTAAATGCCAAACGGTTTATCCCAGAGCTAAACAGAGCTGGAGATCTGCATCCAGGGGAACCTCTGCAGGGAGAGGCCAGAGGTCCTGGCACACACGGGGGAAATTTGCCCTGCTCTTAAAAAAGGATCAATCCAAATGTCTTACAATAGCATGACACAGCTTGACCTGCTGCACCTGTGTGCACGACTGTAGGTTAATTCATTACTGTCACTTGGGTTTGTCTCTGTGGCTGTTTACTTGTCCTCATATTTGCATCTTTGTCTTGTTCAATACATCTTGCAGAATTAAGATGTGTCATGATATTTTATCTTAAAAGGTACAGTGTGTAATATTGGAGTATTTAGCGGTATCTTGTGGTGAGATTTTTTATTGAAACGCTCCCTCACTAACCCCCCCCTCCTTTGGAGAATTTAAAGAAGCTACAGTTGCCTTCAAGGACAGGAAGCTATAGATGGAATCATCCACCACTGCTTCAAGCCTTCCCACAAAATCAAGTGATGATCTGAAGATGTATTAAGTTGTGTATACTTCTTCTAAGCTTTTAACAGGGGCATTTATCCAGGACAACCACTATATATTGAAACGCGTAAAGCTGCAAAGTTTGTCCATTCTGTGCTATTGTAGAACCATGGCAGATCAACACAAAGCTAATTATAAGTTAATTTAAATATAGATATTATTATTTTTTCCAGACAATTTTACACTAATTAAAACATACTTATGGATATTAATTTCCATTTCTACAAAGTCTGTTCTGGAAAATGCCAATAGATTCTACACACTGTACCTTTAAGGCCTGAAAAAAATGTATACACAATATCATGTTTACAGCACAGTAGAGGACACTGTAATCACAGCAGCAGTCTTGGATAGATTTCCGTAATGTCTCTTTGCCAGCAGAGTTTTTCCATGTTGGTCTGCTGCAGCTGATGTCATACAATCAAGAATCATTATGTAGCCAGGCGGATGTTAATTTTAATGTAACTTCTACCCTGTCTTGCTGAGGGATAAAGCTGTCTGATGAAAGCTAGATAAAATTATTTATATAATGTATTTGTTTTTTGTCTATATCTTTCTTACTTATTTCTGTCGATCTTGCTGTTGTAATGGTTATTTTAGCTTTTTTTTGTATTATTTCCACATGTTTGAAATACAACCTTTATTCATGCATAGCCCTCCTGGGGATGAATCTGAATTAATCAATTAATGGGAACACTCATGTAAAGTTCAAGTAGAATTACTGTACTTGAACTTTACATGAGTGTTCCCATTTTGTGATTAGGAATGATTCACACATCAGTGGCCATGGGAACCTCTCCCTGCAGAGGTTCCCCTGGCCTTGAGAATGAAAGCTCGGGGAAAAGCTACAAGCAATAAATTAATATCATTCATATATCACAAGTCCAATATTCACTTTACTCCCCTTTTAGCTCTGTTGTTGGTCTCCAACAACTCAGTAATGCTCTGTTATGTTCACCAGGTAGTCGTTTTTAGGAAACTTTAAAGCTTGGTACAGCTGATGGAAACTGGAAAGCTGAGTTGAAAACATTTACCCGCTAATTATTTTGTCACTATGTATGTCACAGTTGATCAAAAAATAATAATTTATACATGAATGATGATACAGATGATATAAAAGTCTCTGAAAGCTATACAAACAGGAGTAGAGTATAGTGAGAAGCCCTATTAGGGATATTTAATGCCAAACACTGGGGCCACAAAAGAAATTAATCCAAGGTCATCAGGTGTCTGTGTGGAGACACCCCCCGGGGAGATGACCGGTCATCATCAGAGTGGGAGGGAGTGAGGCGGGACGCTGGACAGGCAGCAGCTGGGGACTCCCATCACAGCCATCACCTCCAGCTGTTCAGCATCACGCCCTGTTACTAACATGCTATATACTTAAAAACCACAATAAGCCATCTGAGCAGCAGTCAGCAGCCGAAAAGCCTATACGAGAGGAGCCACTTCTGATGTATTTCTTAGAAGTCATGTTACATTGATTCCATCCTGAGAGTCAGTACACCTGAGGCAAGGAGCAGAGGACAATGAATGTTCACTACTCAGCCTGTCAGCTCTGCTTCTCCTGGGTATCTGTACAGAAGTCCTGGAACCACAGCCATTGAGCAAAACCAATGCTATGGGTGATCTATACCTATATCTATACATTAAACAAGACACAATATTGGAGGAAATTCATCGATCTCCAACTACGATTAATGAACTACTGCAAGGCAAAGACTCTGGCAAAACCAAAGACCACCACATAGAATGTCAAAGACCCTTGGCGAACACCTGACTCTGCTCTGATGATAGATAATAGGATGATAGAGAGAGAGGAGAACAACAGACCAATAGGTAGGTACAAAAAGTATATCATGAGAATACTTAACACAGAGACGGTAAATTATACATACACGACCACCTGTAATGATGTAACCACATTTCCATAAAAGAAATGACATCCGAGCCATCTGCACGACAGCTGAGCGTACATGATCCGGGTGAGTAATCTCGAAAATTAGCCTCCAGCTGGTGTCTGTTGTATCCCTGGTTGTTTTCATACGGAGGCTCTGTCGATGTGACGTCACTTCGGGTGCGCACTGGATTGTGGGTCAGAGTTGCCCAAATAGCATGCTGATTTCAACACAAAAAATCTTGACCCGTTGAAGTAGACATCCGGGTATTTTTAAGCATACTAAATCTGACCACAAGAATTGGTAGATCCTAAATGTTTTTTCTACCATACTAAATAGTAGAAAGTACGGTTATTGGAACGCTTGGTCAGTACTGATCATCGATCAAAGCCTTTTAAATCTGGTTGAACACTGGTTGCACTTATTAGACAATTGTGTAAAATGTTTTCTTTTCGTTTTTCTTTCAATCACTCATAAGTGATTTATGTGGACGTGAGATGATATTGTTAGTGATGTGTCTTTATTTTTAATTTGCAAAAAAAGTGTTTGCAACCCTGTGCAGACTGTGATGCATTCACTGATCTGCCAGCAGCAGGGCAGACAGCCAGAAACTGAGCAGAAAAAAACATGCAACATAATCTCACAGGATACATCCTTCTTTCACAGAGAATTCTGTCTTATAAAAGAGTCTGCGATGCTTTGATGAGGTGTGACAAATCAAATCCGGTGTTCAATTCACGGAGTAGCAGAGGGAGAGAGGTGTCAGTGTTGTGAAAAGCCGTGGCCTGGAGGAATAAGAGGTTCTGCCCCCTTTTATTTATGGGCTGTGGCGCACTGAGACAATATGTGATGTGTGAAAATAGGTTCCACAATCAGAAATGAGCAAAGCAACATATCGAAAGATTTTGATGATACCTTTTAAAATCACTGTTGATTGTTTTCTATCCTTGGCTCATATGGGTAATTAAAACTGTTGAATCGAATCCCTACATGATACTTGTAGGGGCTGGATGTCTTTAAACATTTCTAGTTTGACAAAAACAGACAAATCCAAAATCAAGCCAAGATTTCAAGAGCACAATGAGGCTCAGTCCTCTTCGCAGCTCACCCAGGGTTCAGATCCAGACCGGGTTGTTCTCTGCATGTCATTCCCCTCTCTGTCCCATCAGAGAGGGGAATCTCTGTCTCTCCAAAAACTGTCTCATAAAAGAAAAAATGCCATAAAAAACTGAATGCAAATGCCATTTCAATAAAAAGTGTTGTGTAAAATATTAAAACGTTCAACAAAGACAGCCTCTCATATTACCAAATAGATTGGGTATTTGACATTTAGCAGAATGAGTGCTTCCGACCTCGAAGGATCCCACATCTGTTAATCCCTCTGCCCCACAACAAAGACAAATTGATTTCTTTCTCTACGTCGGATAAAATACTTTGCTCTTTTCTGTGGGAAAACCAGTTTTAATTGCTCACCACTGATAACAGGTTGCAGCCCCATTACCACAGCGGTGATTAAATACAGACAGCAGGGATGTGGAATTAATTCAATATTACATTAGGGGAGATTGAACAAAGTTGTCTGGTTGAAGCTAATGTTGAGTCTTATTTTGAATAAAAACTGAGATTACAGAGACACCATCAGATTAATGCAGCGCTCCAGATGTTTCAAATTAAATAAAATCCACTACCAAAGCAGGTAAGTAATCTTAAACATGCCATAACAGGATGGTTTTTGACCTGCCAAGTAAGTCACCTGACCTTTTCTGGGCAATCTGAATGTGTGTTCCACTTTATGAAGACCAGACTGGAGAAGATAGACCCCATACATGGCAAGATATGAAAATGGCTTCAGAAACACGCCTGGCAAAAGCATGAGCAGGGAAGATACAAGTCTGCTGATGTCTCTAAGTCTGCAGCCAGGATTTACAATCAATTATTAATCATAGTGACTTATCATTTTGGTTATTTTAACATGTCCAATTACTCACTGTCCTCTAAAACTGAAGTAGAGAAGAAAAACTGTGTATAGTCTACAACAATGCTGAGACTTTCATTATTTGCTATACTATTTTTCTTCTTCTTCTTTTTTTACCTTTCTACATTAATCTGTTCTTTAAAGAGCCATGTCTGTTCTGATAACATCTGACTGCACTAACAGCTTTTACATATAGCTGCACCTCCAGACCTGGTTGATACCGAGGAGGATGCAGCTGAAATGATGGATAGATTAACTTAACTCCTGCTTTTAAGAATCACTTTACATGCGATTAGCTAGGAGGCTCTTTGAAATAAAAAGGCCATCAAGGTAACATGAGTACTTCAGAATGCACTCTCCATCCTTTCTGAAAATGCACACAGAGCAAACATACCTACATGAATTGGCAAGTGAGGAAATGGACAAAGACCATCATGCCCCTAGTCAACATGGAACCGCCCTCGTTCATTCTTAGTACTTCCAGGAAAAAATAAACCCTAGTTTATTAATTAACAAATATTCAGATGTGAGAGATATGAGGGATCATACTAGCAGGCACGGGGGGACGGGCCCCCCCCCCCTCTTCTTCAGATGGCACTGACACACTGCCAGCTGTGACTCAGAGCTGTTGGTTGTTCTACAGAGATAGCCTACAAGTGCCACCTGGAAGAGAAGCTAAAATAAACACTAAGGCATGCTACTACTCCTGCAACACAGCAAGTAGCTGAATAGAACATTCAACTCCACAAACGGACAAACAGACATTAGGGTGAGCATCAGCCTTCTCTTTCTGGACTCAATGTTTTTTTTTTTTTTAAACCAATGAAAGCTCCTTTGCCTGATGACCCGTGCTATAGCGACACTCGATACCTGCTTTCACCTTTACTTCACTTTGCTGCCGTGCCATGCCACTAGGCAAAGCATACATTCAAACACTTGATATTCTCTGTGGAAGTAATAAGAGCAGATTGATTTGAACTTGCAACACAACTACAACATTTGTTAGATGGATAAACCACACGGAAGTGCACCTTCTTCATCAAGATGAAATGCAAAACTAAGATATATTTGTTTAACATTCTTAATTATAAACTGATGCATTGTTTGTTTTTCTCTGGCCTTCACTTGTTTAGAGCCTATTCTTCCGTGTAATGTACGGTATGATTTCCTTATCATGGACGTACATTCCTGCAGCCTCTCAAACACTAATGTTCGGAGGACCATTGAATGCCAATGTTGAACAGTCTGAGTCGGAACACTTTAGCAGCAATGTATTTTTGTCTTGAAACAGATTTCTTTTAAACCACAATTGTCAGCGACAAATGGAAAAACTGTTCTTCAAATGACTGAAAGAAGAAGTGTTGTATGGAGTGAGCATTAGAAGGAATTAACTGTTTTATCCAAGTGCTAAGAACATACATTTGTTGTGGTTTATAAATATTAACAAACAAAATAAATGTGTGGAGTGGACAGGTAAGAAGCTGACTTCATTACATAGATACACTAGCCTACATTAACCTTGATGTTTTGATTTGTGTTAAGTAAATTTTCAGGTCAATTATATTTAGATAGCCCAGGATCATAATAACAATGTGCCTCTTGTGACTGTGTTGACAGTAAAAACACAGCACTACCCTAAATACTGTCCATAGTTGGATTTTTCTCTAGTTTATTTCTCATATAGAGTTAGACCTTTCTGGGGTGTAACTGACCCCACAATGAATTGATTTTAAATAGTCAAAATAGATGAAACAATACATTACAATAAATATTACATCTTAATAAATAGACTTGGCTTAGTGAACAAGGAAAGAGATTGAGATTGAAACAGGAGAGGGTCTTTCCCATGCTAGTTCAAAAAAGTTGGATTTGTCTGAAATACTATTATAGCATGAAAATATCTCTAGTCACTGATTATTTTTCTAAACTGTTGTTTAAAATGCAAACAATTCAAAGTGCCATAATATGTTGGTTTCAGGATGTTTAGATTTCCAATCAGTGGCTCATGTGTAGGCAAGTGTAGCCAAATTATGTTCCTGGAAAACAGTCAATGGATGTGAAGCTATGCACTGCACTACAACTTCCACTCAACAACACAAGAGTAATATTTTAGAAGGGGTAAACTGATATGTGGGCATCATGTACAGTTGACTGTATGTCTTATTATTTAGTGAGTGAATTATCCTGGTGAAACAAATTGACTTGATCTGCTGACCCTTCACTCAAAAGACACACAGGTCAGACTAGAACTGTAGAGAAATCCTATTTGAGTAAAAGACACAAACCGGACAGTGTAGTTGGCACAACAGAGCTCACTTGCAGACGTTCTTGTAGTGCCTGTAACTGTTGGACCTCCAGGGGACACTTGTTGATGTGGACACACTCAGAGGATAGATGAACTCACCCTGGCCGCTCTGGACGAGTATGGGTCCTCAAACAAGGCCCAGACCTTCGGCTGAAAAACTTCGCAGCAGCCCCTCGACCTATCAGGACAGTCCTCGATGCCGAACCGCCTCGGCATGTCGTCGTCGGTGTCCTCCGGGTCGGGCGGTTCAAATATATCCAGGGCCTCCTCCGCGTCCCGGTGCTGCCGGTAGGTCATCCAGCAGCACGGCTCCACATCGGTTTCGTCAATCCCCCAAAAGGCCAGCTCTTCCTCGAAGAGCGGCCCGCACACGTCCGCCGGACAGTGCAGCTTCCCGGTTCGGTAGTAGTTGAGCACGTAGGCGAAGATGCCCGGGTGTCTGTCGAAGAAGAACTCGGCGGAGGCGGCGGCGCTCGGGGGCGCAGCGTCCGAGTCCGAGCTGACCTGCGGGTCCACCAGCCATGCCAGGCGGGTGCCCGGCAGTGTCCTCAGGGTGCTCTTGTATGTTTCATGTCGAGTGCCACCCACGTTGATGATAATTTTGTCCGAGTCTTCCCCTCTGGACATCTCCTCCTTCAGACATGATTTAGACGGAGGTTTGGTGCCTGACTTGCGCCCTCTGTAAGACGAAACGCACACCGAGCTTATCATCGGGACGTAGGGACCTTCTGGCTGCTCGCCACTCCGTTACGATCTGTTGCTGTCCACTCGTAGCAAAAAAATCACAATATGAAAGGAAAGTGCGCCCTCATTTCACACCCCAGTCCTCTTATTAGTCTCATGTATCCCCAAAATAACAGGCTAATGGTGCAGGCGGCGGCAAAGTGAGACGCTCAATAAAAACCACCTGTTAGAAAACTGTTTGCGAGACAAAACGCGGGTGAGCAGGCTCAATGTTTGTTAAATATTTTCAAGAAATAGCCTAGCTTGTGTATATTCCAATGTTGTTTCTTATTTCCAGCTCATCAACACAAGGTTGTTGCAAAAATGTATATAAAAAAAGCCCAATATTGGCTAAATTACGCACGGACCTCTAGGTTGAACCACTTAAACTGTTGAGTCAATCCTCGCGCCTTTCTCACTTACAATTTTTTTTAAATATCCAAATTCTGCAACGCCAACATCCACAACTATTACGGGTAACTTTTTTCTCATCCACACAAGACAAGGGTAGCTTGAGACTGATCCAGTCATGTATTTAATGATGCATTTGATATCCAACCAGTTCTTCCTGCTGGGAAAAGGCTCAGCTCGCATAGCCTAGACCAGATGTATGGGGTTGTTTACCAGCTGGATATCTGTTGCTTCTCCACAAGTAGCCTCTCTTCCCTTAGCGACACGGCCGGTTGGATGGAGCGCGCTCAACAACAGACTCCACAGTTTAACCCTTTGGCTGCTGGAGGAGGTTGTCGCAATATTGAACCACTCCCTCTAATCAGAATGAGAGGATGGGCTGATGGAGAGAGAGGGAGAGACAAAAGTGTGTGTGTGTGTGTGTGTGTGTGTGTGTGTGTGTGTGTGTGTGTGTGTGTGTGTGTGTGTGTGTGTGTGTGTGTGTGTGTGTGTGTGTGTGTGTGTGTGTGTGTGTGTGTGTGTGTAGGCCTGGGAGAGATGAGCAATATCTCAGATGTTTCATCAACCCTCAATTTACTGTTTTGTAAGGTGTAACATTTTACATAGCCTGTCCAAGCCTATAAATATACAAAAACATGGATTATATTATGTCTTATGACTTAAATGTCATTGCCTATATAGAAGTCTAAAAATAGATGACTTAATCACTCTAGCCTATTAGACTTTCAGCATTGGTCCAAATGGGCCAACGGAAAGATTCGAATGTGATTTCCCCAATCAAATGTTTTTAAGCAGCTGGAAGTGGAAAAAAAAAAAAAAAAAAAAAGGAAAGGAAAGGAAAGGAAAGGAAAGGAAAGGAAAGGAAAGGAAAGGAAAGGAAAGGAAAGGAAAGGAAAGGAAAGGAAAGGAAAGGAAAAAAGAGGTGTGATCAACAGGTATCTGCTCCTTTGACCCGACCCCAGGCTGCCACCTAGTGGATTCTTCAGTGGACAGCGCTTTTAATGATGTGCCATTCAGAGTTCTAGAGATGGTGATAAATGGTCGCTTCACTCAAGTAAAGGTAACCTACCAATATCACGGTGTAATTATTTATTTTTTTGACTCAGTAATAAGCCAAAGTTTTCAACAGATTGGGGAAGCCTTCTTAAAAGGGGATCTCCAGTGATTTCCCTTTTCTTTTCTACTGCATGGGGGGAAAAGTTGCCTGAAACAGATTTTTGACTTAAAGACTACAAGTAAGAAATCAGTGAGCCAGCTTACCAGACCTATGTGTCCCACTCCTCATCACTGCTTGACGCTTGTTAGCCGCTTTTAGCATCACAAATCCAAAACTGTTGGCAGTCGAGCTGCATTGTGGGTAATGTAAGAGCAATCAAGGAAGAAGAAAGTGTGGAATAAAAAAATAAAAAAATAGTTCTGCCACATACATTTTAACAAAACATTGTTTTAGGAATAAAATGTTATATTTATGGAGTACACTTTTAAGTAATTTAGGCTAAATGTTATTTCTTATGCCTTTGTAAATATTTACTTTTTCTGTCCAAACAGAGTCTCAAAACTAATCAACAGACACTGAAGCTCAGTTTCTCAATAAACTAAAGGGGACAGCCCATAGTTGAACCTACAAACACATCTGTTAAATTACTGTTAGTGCCCATATGCTACGAAAGACGAAATATGTCATTGACCTGTTTAGTTGAAAAGTGACACGAATATTACTTCATAAAAATCTCCAGAGAACTACATTATGCATTATAAGGACAAAGTGAGAGTTGTATTTTATAAATATGTTTATTAAGACATCAGTCAGTGAAAACACATTTTGACATATTCAATGTATTTCTGTAAACGAAATGCTGACGCCCATTGTTTTAGTCCACTTCCTCAATATTGGGGCCCTGAGAGCTGCCGCTGCCTGCTTGTCTGCCGCAGCCTCCCATTGGTGCTGCGCCCTGGTACAACTTGGTCACAATCGGCTTGCACACCTTCTCTAGTTCGTTCTGCTGATGCTCGTACTCGTCTTTCTCTGCCAGCAAGTTGTTCTCCAGCCAGGAGATTGTCTGGTTGCACTTGTCAATGACCATCTTTTTATCCCCCTCACTAATCTTTCCTTTAATATTCTCATCCTCGACGCTGCCCTTCATTTGGTAAACATACGACTCCAGTGAATTCTTTGCTGCGATTTTCTCCCTCTGCACATCGTCCTCGGCCTTGTACTTTTCAGAGTCCTGCACCATTCGCTCTATTTCCTCTTTGCTGAGGCGGCCCTTGTCATTGGTGATGGTGATTTTGTTCTCTTTTCCTGTGCTTTTGTCCACGGCGGACACGTTCAGAATGCCATTGGCGTCGATGTCGAAAGTTACCTCCACCTGTGGTACACCTCGGGGGGCAGGGGGGATGCCTGTCAGCTCAAACTTGCCAAGGAGGTTGTTGTCCTTGGTCATGGCTCTCTCGCCCTCAAACACCTGAATCAGCACACCTGGCTGGTTATCGGAATATGTGGAGAAGATCTGGGTCTGCTTGGTGGGGATGGTAGTGTTTCTTTTGATTAATGGAGTCATAACTCCACCTGCGGTCTCGATGCCCAGAGACAGAGGAGCCACGTCCAGCAGCAGCAGATCTTGGACGTTCTCTGAGGTGTCACCCATGAGGATAGCAGCCTGGACTGCTGCACCGTAGGCCACAGCTTCATCTGGGTTGATGCTCTTGTTCAGGTCTCTGCCATTAAAAAAGTCCTGCAAGAGCTTCTGGATTTTGGGAATTCTTGTGGAGCCACCAACCAGGACAATTTCATGGATTTTGGATTTATCCAGCTTGGAGTCTTGCAGGGCCTTCTCAACCGGCTCCAGTGTTCCCCTGAAGAGCTCCGAGTTGAGCTCCTCAAAGCGTGCCCTTGTGATGGAGGTGTAGAAGTCTATGCCCTCAAACAGAGAGTCGATCTCAATGCTAGCCTGGGTGCTGGAGGACAGGGTCCTCTTCGCTCTCTCGCAAGCTGTACGCAGTCTCCTCACTGCTCTCTTATTTTGGCTAATGTCCTTCTTGTGTTTTCTCTTAAATTCCTCTATAAAGTGGTTGACCATCCGGTTGTCAAAGTCCTCCCCGCCAAGGTGTGTGTCTCCTGCGGTGGCTTTCACCTCAAAGATGCCGTCGTCAATGGTCAGGATGGACACGTCAAAGGTGCCCCCACCAAGATCGAAGATTAGCACGTTGCGTTCTCCTCTTGTGCCTTTATCCAGGCCGTAGGCAATGGCTGCTGCCGTGGGCTCGTTGATGATCCTTAGAACATTCAGTCCAGAGATCACACCAGCGTCCTTGGTGGCTTGCCTCTGGGAATCATTGAAATAAGCTGGAACGGTGATGACTGCATTTGACACCCTCTGTCCCAGGTAGGCCTCAGCAATCTCCTTCATTTTAACCAGGACCATGGATGAGATTTCCTCTGGGTAGAAGGCCTTGGTCTCCCCTTTATACTCCACCTGGACTTTGGGTTTTCCGCTATCACTGATCACCTTGAAAGGCCAAAGCTTCATGTCTGACTGGACCACTGGTTCATCAAACTTTCTACCGATGAGACGTTTGGCATCAAAGATTGTGTTGGTGGGGTTCATGGCCACCTGGTTCTTGGCAGCGTCTCCAATGAGCCTCTCTGTGTCAGTAAAGGCCACATAGCTTGGAGTGGTCCTGTTGCCCTGGTCGTTGGCGACAATCTCCACTTTGCCATGCTGGAAAACTCCAACACAAGAATAGGTGGTGCCCAGATCAATGCCAATAGATACTCCCTTAGCTGTAGACATCTTTGTGCTTTAGAGTACCTGGGTGATGAAAATTGAGTGAAATTGCATATTAATTGTCTAACACATGAAAGCACTGATTTTAGGTTTTGTCGTGCCTTCATATTTTACTATCTAAGTATCAGACAGAGACATATTTTGAAGGTGCAATTAAATTAGGTAAAAACTGAATGAAAAACCCAGGTAGTAATGCATGACTCACAGGACAGTTTCATGGAACAAGTTAAATCTAATTGCTTTACTACTGTAACACTAACAAACACTGAGTGGTTAACCTCAGCCCTTTGATTTATGTGTTTCCCCAAACTAGCCATTTTTCCATATTTACATTTTATATCATTACAATCAATACATTCAACAATTTCTATTTTTTTCTAATATACAGTACTGTGAAACTAACTTTATCTCACCATTTAGAAGGGATGCATTATTAGGCTATAATGTAGGGAACAAGTGAATTAAAATAATGCCTGAGGAAGCACCCTACATCATCACAGATATGTCATAGCATTTATAAGTCTGCACTGATGTTTCCATATAATTTCACCAGTCTGTTAACGAGCTGCTACTTACTTTCAGTGAAAATCTCCCTGTTGCTTAAAAGAGTTGAAGTATCTCCGCAGAGTAGTTTTCCTTTGCGTCAGCTTTTGCCTCTGTGTGTTTCTTCTTAGACTAATGCCTGGACTGACCCGGGCCCAATGCTTATATATTTACAACCAGCTTTCCAGAACTGTCTCCCAGGCTCTCCAACTCCTCCTACAAGCTCAGTGACTCAACTGTTAATATTAGCAACTAATGCAGCTGCTGTGGTGGTGAATATTCCAGAGCGCGGCAGCACTTTCACGCTCAGCCAGCAGGGCTGACTGTATGTGGCAGTAAGTCAAAACTGAGGGAGGTATGTGGAAGTGTAAGCAGCCTTGAATGCAAGCTCTACCCCTAAAACATGAACTGTAACTACCCACCACTCATTATTTACAGTTCATTGAAGAGGCATTTGATATAAACACAAAGTTGCTTTTCTCTGTCATAAGAACTTGCTTTATTGCTCATTGATTTATTTTTTACATACACAGTGTACACTTATGTATTTTGATCACATGAAATATTACTTTACACGGGTTGGTTGAAATTAAGACAGCGTCAATCATATGGCAAACATGAAATCTAATGTTTTTTTTCTCAACATGTAGTTCATACATTAGTTACTGTTAATACCAGAAGCAGTGGAAGGAAGACATTAAATGTGCCACTACACTAGATGTGTTTTCACTAAAGAGGAATGTTCAATTAATTGAGGTCAACGCTGATATTTACGTGTTGTAAATGATTCAAAAGGCACATTCATACCATGGCCTTAAAGGTATTGTCCAGTCAAAACACTTCATGCCAACCACGCTTTCTTTCAGTCACATAAGTCAGCTGGAATATGAGTGAGCAAATGGAAACTTTGTAAATCCAAGCAGTATTAAAATGTTTTACTGTCTGACCCCTTAAACTTTTAATTAATTCATTTTTAGGGAATACATACAGGCTGTTATCTATCATTTGTTTTTATGGTGAGCATTGCATGCTTACACCAAGACTCAAATTCAAACTGAACTCAGCCTTTCACAGGCTATTATACATTCTCAAAATAAACAAAATAGGTTGTATTGTTTATGTAAAAAGCGATATATTTCATCACTGTAGTTTGTCGTAATAAAATGACTGGATGTTACCTTTTACGGCATATCTATGCAGATATCATTCAATGAGAATATTCAACAGATGTAAAACAAAGCTTTCTAGAATAATGTGCATTGTAGTCATTGGGCTCAGCCCAAACCCTGTCTCATGGAATGTGTTAATGAAATCTAAATGTCATAGACAGCCACAACATGATGGTACAACATTTCCATTCTTACAGCCATCATTTGGCACTGTGCGTAAATAGGGTAGACAAACAAATCAACAGCTTTGTGATCTAGTGAGCAGAAGCCTCGGCATCTAAATAAGTACATACACATGAAAGCATGCAAGCAAGAGTATCTCTTAAACACACAAGAAGACATGTAATGTGTTAGTTGGTTATACTTTATATGTTTCCTACAAGTCTTACTCGTATATTTCATATTTAACATTGTATCTGAAGTGCTATTAATAAGTTACATTCAGCATAAGTAAAATAATTCCTCCATTGTGTAGCAATTTAGAAAATAAAATAGATTCTCTGTTCATCCCAGGGCAGCTGTGAGTTAAGGATCAGCGCCGTCAGACACTCTTAATTAATACCTGTGAACGAAACAACGTGTTATTGTTTTACTTACACATCAAGGTGAAATTACAGGTTAGACTACACAATCAAAGATAGTGTAAGATATACATTTGGGGGGTGAAACCTACCTGTAATAATTAGGTTTAAAGGGGCCATTCTTGTTGAGGCCCATGTACTTGGCCTGTTCGTCAGAAAGCTCCGTCAGGTGGGCGTCAAAGTTTGGTAGGTGCAAACTGGCCACATACTCATCTGGAGGACAAAAAGACACAGATTGGTGATGCGTTTTGTTGTAGCCTACATATTTTTTTTCCTCACGTGTCATTTTTAGGTAAAGTCACAAGGTGGCAACAATGAGCAACAATAACAAACAGTAGGCCCTAGAAACTAGCTACAGTCTACAGAATGCTTAAATAGTAAGTAATGATCATTTGTGTACTAAATCTATAACCAAAGCAATTAGTCTCCTATGCCTTACCCATCTTCTTTGGCAGGAGATACACATCCTGCTTGTAACGCCCCTCTGGAGCGTTGAACAACTCAATCAGGGCCAGGGCCTGCAGACAACACAAAGCACACACAGGTTGAAGACTCAAGACGTGTCACTACTGAACAGTGGGGTCCTGTGGCGAGAGAGAAAAACTGCTCTGAATCAACAGAGAGGGGCCAAACTACTGACCTGAGTTGTAGCAGTGATGGACAACACAAACGTAGGCACTGTGGAGCAGCTCAGATTCAAGAGGCGACCCTGAATGAAACGAGTTAGAAACAGATTCTAAACAGACACAGAGGTAAACTGAGGCAACACAAGTTAGAACTTTAAGTTAGAATAAGAGACAATAGCTGCTGTATGAACCTGTTGGATGACTTATTTACAGTGAAGCCCTCTGCTTGCCTTTCTAAACTTGAATGCTAACCCATATGTTGATAAATTGACAGACAGTTAATTATCAGAGTTTTACCCATTATGCTAGTAATCATGAAAATGTTCATATTAATATTCTAACACCGCAATGTTTGACGATCGAAAATGTGGTAAATACAAGATATAGTCTGAGTTTATGGGCTAAGACTTTTGTGTGTGACACGGCTTACAGTGTCAGTGGACATTACCTCTGCCAGCATAACAACCCTCTTTCCATCGGGCCAGATGATGTGGTCGACCTGAGAGCGCACCCTCTCCCAGGTTAGCTCAGGGCTGCGCAGACTCGCCTGAGGACATACAAGACATGTAGACTAATTAATATAGAATATATATACAGTATATATATTTACAGGTAAACAACAATTCATTGTTAACATGTTAATCAAAAAAGAAGTTCAAAGATGTAAAAAAGGAAAAAAAAGAGAGATTGTTGCTCCATAAGGGGGAGACATTCTGGCAATCCAGAATCTAAAACTCGTTGACAAAAATTGGAAACGTGCATAGAGTTGGAAGTGTTTAAATCAACCTCAGACAGACTTATATATAATATGGGAGATTTTTATTTACTGTACTTTAAAAATACTTGTTTGACAAAATTAGGATGGATTACCACGTCAATCTCAGTATTGGAGTGTCCCATATTGCAGACGATGCAGCCGTTCTTCATTCGATCGAGTTGTTCTCTGGTCACGACATTCTTGTTGCCTATAAAGCAAAATAAATAAAAACATCAATGTGATGTGTAAACAGTCACAGTGAGGGTACAATTATGTCATGATTTCACAGGGTGACAATCAAATACAAACATCGGTGTTTATTATAAGAATGGATTTACGAATGCATGAAAATTGGAACTGCGATTTCTGTCATGACTAGCACACAGATCCAAGAAGCATTCAAGCATTAAAATGAAAAGTCTGTTTTTGCCCCTAAAGTGAGAGATTTAAATGGCGTGTGCATTGGTTTTGCTGGTTATCAAAGCAGAAGTAATGGATGTCACTGCATGGGGGCACCGTACCGGTGCAAGTTATCACCACGTCCATCTGCCGGATGACCTCACTCAGTTTGACCACTCGGAAACCGTCCATGCTGCATGAAAACACATGGAGATATTTTGGGCAATGCAAACTCAGTGAAAACAACTAGTGATAAATAACTGTCCTTTTTTGAGTCGGAGCTAATGTGATGCACAACATGGAGACACCAATATAGCATGTGATGATGGTTAATGACTCACCACCCCTGCAGGGCACAGATTGGGTCAATCTCTGTGATGCACACAATGGCTCCAAGGGCCTTCAGAGCAGTGCAGCAGCCTTTCCCCACCTAGACACCACGGGACAGTGTTTCAATGGTACACCGAAATATAAAGTATGTGTAAACAGATCTGCTGTACTCAGTCATTCCCTCGATTTTGTTTTTAAATCAAAGAAAGACTCACCTCTCCATAACCGCACACGACCACCTGTTTGCCTCCAAACATTATATCGGTAGTCCTCTTCAAGCTGGAAGAGACAAGCATAGTGAGTGAGTGACACACACTTTTAAATCCATCTCTTCAACTCGAAAACAGAAACTCTTCACACACACTCACACAAACAAAACAAAAAGTTGCAGAGGAATGTTTGCAAACATTGGATAGCTTTCTGGATGATTCATTCTCCTCACCCATCCAGGATGGATTCACGGCAGCAGTAAAGGTTGTCAAATTTCTGCTTGGTGACCGAGTCGTTCACGTTCATGGCAGGTACGCACAGCTTGCCGGCCTTCGACAACTGGTACAATCTGAGAGGACATGTGGGGGACAAACAAGACCAATTCACATTTCCATAAACAAACCTGGTGTGACCTTATACTCTCCAGGGCTTGTGGTGAATTGATTCCTTCAAGGGAGGTATGTTACCTCCGGTCATGCTCGGTCATGTGAATCTATAGAGTCAGGCTGTATTGATACTTGTATGACTTATATAAGTAATCGTTTGTGCTGAAACAAATACATATATTGTTCCCCAGGAAGCTTGGTTTCCTGAGCTCCATCTAGGGGACAAAATAAGGTTAACACCTCACAAAAAAGGATCTTAGAAACACTTAAATCATGCTGCAACAATTATTAGAATTAAAAACTTAGTTTATTAGCTATAATAGAAATCACAACTCCAAATAGTTTTTTTTATTATTGGTACCAAGAATAGATATGGCCACTGTGGAAGAAGTTTTTTGTTGAAGAAAACTTCACGAAAGTCCAATATGAAAACAAATCTTTACTTAGTTCCAAAAGACAATACAGATGATTATGGTCAGCATTCATGCATAGAGAGAAGACCAGAGCATCCTACTCAGAGCAATGCCAGGGTCTTGTCCAGAGTTGTATACACAAAATGAGCTGCTTTATACAGAATAGTTGACATGGTCAGATAGGTAGAATAACAATGGCACAATCAAGTTTGGTTCTTGATGACATCAATACTTATCTGAATCTGGGAGCTTTCAGGATGGCCCACACCTAGGGTGGCAGCCCAATCAGACAGATTTAATTACAATAGAAAGTCCAGACAGGATACATCAGTAGTTAATATGAGAGGAAATACACTTCATACAATGATCAAATAATGAATGAAGAGACAAGAGTAGAATTAAACTAATCAATATAAAATTGGCTTCCACACCACGATCTACACTTCCCTCAACAACAACAAAAAAGTATTTTTTAAATTTCCAAGCACAAACTTGTCAAATTCAAGCCCAATCTCACCTGTGCACTCCAGTGACACTCTCCTCCACGATGCCCCGGACCTTCTTGAAGACGCTGGGATACTTCTTGTACACCCAGTGGGTCAAGTCTCCACCATCATCCAAGATCTAAAATAAAAACACACAACAGCATTAACGGTAACCTCCACATCACATCGCATGGATAGCCCAGAAAAAGAAGAGAACAGACTAAGACTCTTGATCGTTTATCGTGACATTTTTTAGGGTTCGTACCATATTGGCCTGCCAGCCCTCAGTGTTTACACAGCGATCGATGCACCACCAGAAGTCGTCCTCCGACTCACCCTTCCATGCAAACACAGGAACCCCTGCAGGGAACAAAACACACACACTCACACACCTAATGGCAAAGAAGGACAGCAGGAGAAAAGGAATGGCCAGCTGCATGAGCAACAGATCCATATGGGCAGCATTACACAAGGACATGCACAGAATGGTTGCTTTATATCTGGTATTAGGGCTCATGCAATTTTACTCACACAACACAAGACATTTCAAATGTTTAGGTTTTAGTGCATTTTAGACACCAATCACGGACAATGTGCAGATCTAGAAACAAAAAAACCTAGTCCGATTGCAATCATGCTCTTGATATAGAGTGTAATGCAAGATAATATCCAAGTTAATTCTGTCTGTATACATTTCTTTTAATCAGTTATATACATGTTTATATTTAATGTTTATCCACAAAACATGAACAAACTTAATATAACTTGATAACGGTGAAGTAACAAGCCACTTAAGAGCCGGCTCTGATGAGATTTAGCTGCAGACCACCATGTTGTAAGAAAGCGTTTGGTGTAAAGACAGGCGTGGATCTTACCTGTTTCGGCAAGAGCAGCGGCCACCTCGTTCTGAGTGGAGTAGATGTTACAGGCAGTCCAACGACACTGGGCACCAAGGGCTACCAGGGTCTCTATCAGGACCTGAGAGGAATCAACGGGATATACAGAAGACACATGAACAGGTAGCAGAGGTAAAGAAGAGAAGCACAGGATAATGATAGTGATCTGCAGTGAGCAGGATGAGAGAACGTACTGCCGTCTGAGCAGTGATGTGGGTACAGCCAACTATCTTTGCCCCGGCCAGTGGCTTCTCCCCCTGGGCTCTCTTCCTCAAGGAGATCAGGGCAGACATGTCTGGGGAGGAACACAATCAGCACACGTAAATGAAACTGAAAGGACACAAAGGTCTGATTTTGAGAGAAAAGAATGGTGCATCTCTTTGAAAAATTTAAAAAAATGAGTATTTTCTACTAAGTGGCTGTGCAGTAACGGGCTGTAAAATAGAGACTGATTAAACAACATTGTCAGCCACAGCTGTTGCTGCCCAGGCTTTGAGCCTGAAGATCACTTGTGGAGCACTCACGCCTACTTATCTCTTGCATGGGCAAGGTAAACAGCCAGAGAGTCAGAGGAGAGAGGAGGTGATTTGAGGCCAGGGAGTATAACACACAAACTAAACACATGAGATGTCATGGTATCAAAAGAAGGAAATAAGTAACGAGTGGGGAACAGAACTGAGAGAAAACGCTCTGATAATTTTTCCAGAATAATATTGACACTTGGGTCATCCACTGTTTTGAAATCAAGAGGAGAGGACCTTTTTCAAATAGTGTCCAAGCAGCAAAAAGGAAACCATGTGAAATATATCTCGGAACAAAATAACAACAGGTAAGCACTCTTTGTATAAATGGTGAAAAAAAATTGTATCTCTCTTAGTGGGCTGCATCACAATAAAATAAACTTTTAGGTTTGATGCATGAGGGAATCTTTCAAAGGATGGGGGGGGGGCAACATCTTCAAAACGGCCATATGCCCATGAGGTCAGATTATACCTTGTTCTGCAATCTCGATCTCACGCCGTCCGAACTCGGCTTGCTTGATATTCTTCACACAGAAGTCACTGCTGCCCTGGGTGTTGACCTGGGCCTTGTCCCGGGGGGAGGTCTCATCATCGGAGCTGTCAGTGTAGGACGCAGCTGGGAAATGGAGAACACAAGAGCTCACTATTGTGGCAAAACACAAATGAGCCAATTATGAAATAAATACTTATAATCCATTGTGTGCGTGCAGGGTAGAGCTTGTGTCTGTGTGTTTCCTGTATGTGTCTGTGGGTGTATTTACAGTTTTTCTCAGTTGCTTTGGTGCTTTTCTCAGATCAGAATTAAAATTCTCATAACTATTAGTTCAACCTCTGCAACATTTAGTCATTTGTGCATACTATTTGTCATAGTAGCAATTTCTCCTTCCTCTGAACAAATTGCAAATGCTTTTGGACATGTATCAGTTGCTTTCATACAATTCTCTGCTGTTTTATAACATTGTCATTTGCTTATGTCATGTCAGTCAAAATGAACTATACTTATGGATGCTGAATAGTCGTTCCAAATAAAACTAATAGTCTTCATTTCATTACTTGAGTCATTACATACAAAATTGTTGAACTAGTTATCAAATTCTGTCAAGCAAATTTTATACCTTTCTTTATAATTTTTTCCTGGAAATGTCTCCTGAATTGAACAATTGCTCTCAGGTGGACTTCAGCTTTCACTCACGAGGAGGTGTGTGAAGTATTAGTTGTACTTTCCTCGCTGCATTGCAAGGGATAATATCCGTTGTGATGTAGATGAAAATACGTGGCCAGACAGACAGGAACGTTTGGATGTGTCAGAATGATTTACCTATATATGTTCAGTTACAATATGTCCTGTTATATTGTTCACATTTGTGCACAGCTCTACCAAAAGGGTGTTTTTTTATGTTTGTTCTAAATAAGTGACTGAAGTGTATTTTTCTTTTGCACAATGCTGTAGAATTGCAAAGAGCATATACAGTAAAAATGTGAAACATACGTATTCAGTGTCTTGTACTCACTTACTCCCCTAACTACAGCAATGTGTAACTTTACTGTAGTTTTCAAATGGCTGTACAAGTAGTGTATAGTGCTGTCTTGAGCATTTTCAGGTAGTGTCACCGAGTTCTGACCTTTTTTTTGCATTG
Source organism: Ammodytes marinus (assembly GCF_949987685.1). Lineage (NCBI taxonomy): Eukaryota > Metazoa > Chordata > Actinopteri > Uranoscopiformes > Ammodytidae > Ammodytes > Ammodytes marinus. The sequence continues at coordinate 10,809,076 of NC_137211.1, read as the reverse complement.
GAAAACACTGAGAGAATAAACTGTCATAATGAAAACATGACAAAGCCATTTGACTATCTTGTTCATAAACGATGGTGTCAAGACTTCTCATTTTGATGACACTGGCAGTTTCATTGACATGAATACTTGCTTTTGAGGAATAGACTATCCATTTTGAGCAAGTGACGTACTTTTGGTTATCCAGTAGGTTTTGCAGTTTGCACTAATTGTTTTGAGAAATGCACTAACTGCTGTGCAAATGTTAATAGTGATGTGAGAAAAGCACCAAAGCGACTGAGAAAAACTGTATTCATACTGTACTGTATGTGTACTTGTGTGTGTATTTGCGTGTTGAATATGCATACTAAAATTTAGTTTTGGGATTGATATTGTTCATGATAGATGTATGGATGGTGTATGGAAGGAGGGATGTTCGGATAGATAGATAGATAGATAGATAGATAGATAGATAGATAGATAGATAGATAGATAGATAGATAGATAGATAGATAGATAGATAGATAGATAGATAGATAGATAGATAGATAGATAGATAGATAGATAGATAGATAGATAGATAGATAGATAGATAGATAGATAGATAGATAGATAGATTGAATTGACACTCTCAGGTGTGCAGTACCTGAGCTGTAGCTGTCCGTGGAGGACTGTGAGATGGACCGAGAGAGGGAGCGGCGGCCGGTCTTGGTGGGGAACTTGCTGAATTCTTGTTTGTCCTCTGTGGTGTTCGCAAACTGGATCTGGAGAGAACCAGAACAAAATGGTGCTCAATGTTAACATAAATGGGAAACAGAACTTTCAGTGTTAGGATCTCCTTTAGTTAGGCTATATGCACTGATTAAGGGTCGACGACGAAATCATGAAATCCAAGGTAGAAAGCACAAGCGAGAAACAAGAAGAAGGAACATCATCTGACATTAACAGCAATGTCTCGGTAATATCATATGTTTAGATTATGCGTACACACTCTTCCACTTCATATTTGGATTAATTTAGCCTTTTTTAATTAATAACAGTACTTTCACAGGTAAATCACCTGAGGCTGTTACAATAAATAACACATGGATCAGGGAGACACCTATTTTTAGATGTTCCCTGCTGCACTGTGATTTATGCTTTGTTCAAATACATAGCTTCAGTTGCTGGTTGTTGTGGTTCATTGTGTCAGCCCAACCCTTCAAAGCGCCAAAGATCAAAGACCTGGAAACACATTGAGTGGATCTGCACAGTGCAAACAGCTAGCTTGACTATTTTCTAAACTAGCCTTTACTGTTCCAGTGTTTTGGGACTAACATGCACCAATCCATAGGAGTTGATCCTATTTCTAAAAATCATTTTATTCGGCTACAAATAAAAGCCTGTGCCGCCTCTATTTTGGGCTAAGGAAGCTACTATTGGATTTAGGAGCTGACAAATCCACTAAGTGTCATTTTAACACCCTGAAACGGTAACAGTCTGGCTGCCAACAGTCAGCTGTCAAAATTAGAAAACTGTAAATACGCCTTGAGATTAGTACACTGGGTCACTAAGGACAGTGAGGAGTTACAGTCCAGCAAAACAATTTGGACCTAATTTATTCTGACAACTTACAACACACAGACATAGAGAAGTCCAAAAAAAACAATGCAATTATACTTTATTTTCACATATAGTACGTTGAAGCCCAGGTGGGCTGCAGCTTAATGTTGCTTACACCTGCCAAAAAATAAAAATAAAATAGCACTGTCACAAAGCCACTGTTTCTAGACAGGGTCACATGTAGATGAGTTACTCAGCATTTTACTTAAGGAGGATGTCTGCACCTGGGGTTTCAGGTCCGAACCTCATGATGTCCTGTAGTTTTAGTTCTTGAGGCTGTGACTTTCATTGAGCTGCTCCCATGATGTTGCACTCAGTATCACACCGGGCAAACACTGATGTGCAATTGCTCTCCGTTCATCACCTGGCAACAGATCCACTGCTGCCAGTTCACCGAGAGGGCGAAGTATGAACGTTATCTTGTGAAAAAAGAAGCGGTTAATTCAATGTTACCATGACCTTGCTATAAGCCTGATGAGGTCTCTCTCTCTCTCTTTCTCTCTCTCTCTCTCTCTCTCTCTCTGAGAAATCCTGCAGGATTAGTAGCAAGTGTGTTGGATCAAATCAAACTTTGATGTTGTGTCTCGTCTCAAATCTGTATAATGTCACAACAACATTGTGTAATGTCATGCAATCAATTCAATCTTCCTGCGTTCTTCCTCTGTGCTACCACTCTTTCTTTTTGTGTGAAAATGTTTGGGGGACGAAGCCTTCACAATATTAAGATTATGGTTTAGTGGTTCTCAAAGTGTGGGGCGCAACCCACCGGTGGGGAATAGAGACATGACAGGTGGGGCGCAACGAACGGGAGGAAAATATGTCCAGATCCGTGGCACATAGTTTTTTTTTTTTTTTTTTTTTACAAATTGTTTTTTTTACCGGTTCCCAGATTGAGTTGGAGGAGTGAAGAAGAGCCCCTGCTATTTCCCTTCTTCAATTAACACGTACAAACCTTAAAGGAATACTTCACCATACGGAACCAGCGTTCTATCATTATAAAATCACTATTATAATATAATAAATTAGGTTTTTCTTTCCTCAGTCTTCCCTTGGCCCAGCTGTCCTGTTAATACTGACCCTTACTGTGATGTCACAGTAAGGAAAATGTAGGGTTAGACAGTGAGACCATATAACACTCTTTCTGCCTTTTCTCAGGCTAGGATGATCCGATTTAATTTTTCTTTGCACAATTATACTACATAGGATCTCCAAGTTCAATACACCTTCATATTCCAACCGGTGAAGTAGGCCTTTAATAACGTGGATAGAACAGACGCAGAAATCATCGGCTCAGCCGCGTGGGCCAGGCGCAATCACTAATAAAGAGTGTGGCACGAGATGCTCAATAGACACACTGTGTCATTCATTCACCGAACTAAACAAAGTTTTGACAGAGGTTGTGATTGGGGTCAATTTAATCAAAACCCGACCGATGAAAGCGCGAAATCAGCTCCTATCTCCTCACAAAGTGTGGAGATAGGAGCTGATTACACACACACACACACTGATCATACAGCTGGGCTCACAATGAGGCAATGTGTTGATGTGTTCAAATAAATAAATAAAAATTGGCGAGAATCTTGAATAATATAGTTTTGGTGAAAAACTTGTTTTTTCAGCAATATAAAATAAATAGTAAATATGGAATTATGACCTGTTTAACATCCTATCTTGAGCTCTGATAGGCAATTAAAGCAACTATACAAGTTCTATTTCAACAAAATAATAGAAAAGTGATGACACAGATGCTTATATTTTCTCTATTTTTGAATTGGATTACTTGATTTTATTTCAATACATTTTAAACTTTTAAGCCTGACCTATTTTGTTACTATTTTGTTGACGCAATCGGAGAACGGTGGGGCTTGAAAGTATCCCCGTCTCCAAAGTGGGGAATGACAAAAAAAGTTTGAGAACCACTGGTTTACATGTACTTTTGTTTGTTGAGCATGTAGAAAGGTCATGCAATCCATTCAAAGCAAAATGTTTTCCTCAAAGGTGGAGTAAGTGTATACACAGTTCTGCTCTAATGCTTTGCCACGGTGAAAAATCCTCTCAAATGTCCTCATTCATTGTGACAATGCCGTAGGATTTGCTTGTTCTCTTATTTTTGCTGTCCATAGAGTGTGTTTGGACTAAAAACTTACGTGCAAGCCAACAGAGTTGACACAACACACAGATGCTAAATCCGGGAACACATGAATGCCAGACTAACAACAGTGACTTGGGTAACATTCGAGTTCAAGTGTGATGTGCACTGTACATAATGTGGATATGAGCCTATACTATAATGTCTTTATAGGTTATATTATGTTAATTATGATAACTTTGAAAAGTAATAATGCAACATTAAAAGGATACAAATTATAAAGAAAGTATTTCCACTGACAAACATGAGAGAAGATATATTTGTGAGGGTTAAGCTTACACCCGGGTGAACCTGGCATCCATGTTTTAGTAGCCTGGTAGTCACTGCACAAACATAGGAGCTAGTCAAAGCCGACTGAGTGGGGTTCATACGGTCAGCAGCACCAACATCATTTACTAAGTAAAATACCTTAACACAACCGTACTACTTCTGCCTCACCTGACTCTTTTACATCAAGTTTGAAAAATGCCCTGGTCACCACCACGACTCTGAGACGTTTATACAGTTAAGATGAAAGCAACTGTGGAAGAAATGGCTTTAACAATAGTAACTATACTGTATGTGTGTGTTTGTGTATCTCTGTAAACCCTTTTTTTTTCACCCGGGCTGCAACAATCTACTGTCAGTTTCAAGGAACTCGAGAAGCTTGTGAGACGGTGTGAACCGAGGAGATCTCTGCACGCCTGTGTTTTCACAATTGAGAGTGTGCTCGCTCTCATACACTTGCAAAATAGTTATTTGATGTTTGCTTTGCATCAGTTTGGACTCTTGAGGGTTCAGCAGTGGGGTTTTGCACAGGCTTCTGCACAGTTCTTCCCTCATTTCATAGGTGTCAAAAAAGCAGGGACTCACTCTCTTTTGATGACAACATTTAGGAATAGAAGAGGTTAATCTGATAAATGATGAATTACAGGGTGTAACTTTAAGAAAGCATTCTACTTTTACACAGAAAAACAATTCCAGAGGTGAGCTCTGTGAGTCAACTCGGCCTCTTCTGGAAAGGATTGTGCTTTTAACTGCTTTTCAGCTCAAGTTCAAGTACAACACCTCTGTATGATCCGCAAACTCCCGGTTATAGAAACATTTTACACAGCGGCAACAAAAAAAGAAGACAGAAAACCTGTGACGTGCCAAAAGTAACTCCGGCACATCTGCAGCATTTTTACAAAAAAACCCTGGGCTGGATGATTTCCCGGTGATGCATGAGAGGCGACTCACCCTTTCTCTCCCGTGCCCATGTTTGTGTGCCATGGCTGCCAGTCACCAGTGCCTGGTCTCTCCAGTTTTCCAGCTCACTTCCCTGTGCCTGTGTGTCCTCTGTGTGATGGTACTAGGTGTCCCTGATGCTATTATCCCCAGAACACTCCCAGGCAGAAGCGAGGGGGGGTGGAGGTGGTGGGGGGAGGTTCCCACCTATTATACTGATTTCTAATGGCCAACCTGGACAGAGGGAGAGGCCTAGAGAGAAAGAGGACGTTGATTCCAACTGAGCGTCTCTTTTTCTCCCCTCTCTCTTTTTCACTCTGGTTCTGCCCTTGACAACCAGCTGCTAAAGTCAGAAGGTTGTATTTTAACGCTAGGTTTTTTGAAGTGTTGAGAGAGCAAACGCAAGGAACAACTAGCGAAGACGGATAGATTCAAATATGCGCAAAGAAGACATATGTATAAAGAAAAAAACACATTTAAACAGACAAAAAAACCACACACATTTGCCGCAGCTTGTACTTTGAGGCCGTACAACTAAATAGAAGGGGATTGACAAGAGGAATTAAACCCTGTATCCATTAGCCTTCTGCCTCATCAATAAGCGGCCCATCCAGTCCCATCCTACAGCTAAAAATACCCTTTCTCTATCAGTCAGCAGGCCAGGTCTCAGACTTTAATCTGTGGTGTGACTGTTAGCCTGGCTGGCAGCATAAAAGGTTCAATGGAGGCTTGGCATAAGGTGACATTAACTACTTAGCCACTATAGTGCTTTACAACGCCATCTAACTGAAAAGACGTACAGTCTAATTCACACAGGTCTTTGTATGCTGCCCACCCACCGTGATCACATTCAACAAGTCAAAGACAGAAGGGCCCGAGGTCAAATGATATATAGACAGTGAAAACCTGCTCAGGTCACATAAAGAGAAGTTCTTCTGACAGGTGTGTAGCTCTAAGATCACCATGCTTCCTTTGGTATTCAAAGGCGCCTGTTTACAACTCATGCATGACGGATTATACAGTGTTGTGAAGAAAACATACAGTGCATTAATCCTTCCTCCAGGACTATGTGACCTTTAGCAGAAGGTATAACTTCTACTCACTCACCACATACCCCTAAATCTTCAGTGAATGTATGAATATCAAAGTAACACTCAACCATATTTTATACATTAACACAGGGGGAGTGCAACCCTACCAAATTGTTCCCAAAATTCTAAAGATAATAAATAAGAGGGCATGAATCTGGAAAGATATAATGCTGATAACAAGCATTAAAGTTAAACTGGAGAAATGTTTTCTAAATGCCAAATGCACAACTGAGAACAGTTGAAAAATGACGAAACTGGTCAGTATGGACGTGTTATATTTCTCAGCTTATGGTGACTTTTCCCTCAATGTTAATATTGGTCACACTGTACACGCCCAGCGCCTTACTTGTGTGGACTATGGAAAACTTGAGTTACAATAAACATAGAAAGAAATGAACAGTTATCAATGTTATACAAAACGGGGTGGGTGGGGGGGGGCGGGTTAAAGCCCCAAAGTGTCACATAAATGATGTGATAATTACATCTTTCATTCTTTTGAAGTCATATGTTTGTGTTTCGTTGGTAAATGTAACAGGGGAGAACTTAGCAGCTTCAAAAAATGTCTGTGTCTCAGTGTCTGATCATACCACTAGGAGTCACCAAAGTCACACATTTTAAAAAGTTCACAATTTGTGAAATCCTTCACAAACTGTTGCGGCTTTAAGTTTGTCTTTTTAATCTGACTCTGAGAGTTCTGAGGCTTAGGTGAATCGAGATTTATTTCTGTATAACTTGTAATACTGTCTGTATGTTTCCGTACCTTACACTTAGAGCCTACATTTGACCTTCAGGAGGATGAGAAAGTGAAAATGAAGGGCGCGCGCTTTTGAAAATCTATGTAAAACAGCCCAGAGGGTTCAGTTTAAAAATGTTGATGCATGAACAAATTGTGAGTGTCATTCCCAGGGGGGCGTGTTGTGTAACTGCTGCATGGATTCAGAGAGAGGGGGCAGAGTAGTGGTGCTCTTGGACTCATCCACCCACACTCAGACCCTCTCTCTCTCTTTCTAGCACACATACACACAATCATTTCATATTTCATTTCATATTTAATCTGTAGCACTTTAGTTTATTATGTTTCAATGCCCCAGCCTCAGCTCGACACACATCCAATTCACTTTCAGGCATTTTAATTAGTTTTACTGTTTTTTGTTGTTGTTGTTTTTCCATTTGCAGTATTTATTTGAATCATTCATTTTTCATCCCCGATGCAAACAGGTGGCTCAGTTTGACACAGGGCTCTCACATGGATTCATAACACACTGCTTTGTGTACATAAGCGCGGTGCACATTCCTACCATCCAATATGTTTTCAGTCAGGCTCCCTGAGGCGACTCACAGTCCGCGCGTTATTGCCTCGTCACACGGGGTTCTGAGCTAATATTCTGCAGTCTGTGAGCCCTGCTGCTGGGAAAATAGAAATTTCTATTATTCTGATTATTCTGTCCAGCTCTTGCAAGAATACTTATACTACTATAATACTCTAAAACTTAAAGGGGCAACAAGGAATTTTTGGTTCTAGCGGCACCCTTAGAAGAAAGCAGTAGTGGTTTTACGACACCAGCGCCCAAGTGCATGCCAGTGGCGCATGCATTTGTTTAGGAAGCGAGTGAAAGAGAGACCACAGGATGCACAGCAATGAGGTTATGTGTTTATATGCTAGATTAATAATGGTAATATGACGACGGTGAAGATTGAGTACCCTAAAGGTAAACAAAGGGATGTTCAGGTCTGCCTGCCCTGCGGTAAATCAAGTACCTGGGAGATCCGACCTGAGCAAAAGCATTAACAATAATGTTATAAAAATAGCATTGTTTAGCTGATGGTCACGTTTGCTGGTACAGGTAATTAATTCATCACCATTGGGAATAGTAGACTGTTTAATAAACATTTAAAAGTTCCTCATAGAAGGTTGTTTTTTAAAAAGCAATCAAATCACAAACGCACTGACTGGTATCAATCATTGCATACTGATAAAAGGCAGTTTGATAAAGCTCACTTTTCTTTTGCTCCTGGAGATTTCCATTCAAATTCATTGTGATCTTAAAGGCTGTATTCATTAATTTAACAGGAACCATACTTAACACTGTTACATAAAGGCAAGCAATGCAGCAGACATGATGCTTATCAGAGCAACTAGTTGAAGCTAAATTGCATTCCCTGTAGTTTATAATACCCTTATTTAGAACTATTTATATAATTTAGTAAATATTTGGTTAACATTTTTTTGTATGATAATTCGTCTTCCTCTCTTCCACGACAACTGCTGCAACTGAACTCACCACTAATAAGGCCAAGAGTCACGTTAGCCTGAAAACCAATTAGCAATGTGCTCTCTCACTCATAACCTATACATTAATGGAAGTTTGAAGGCAACGTTTACAGCTGAGCATCACTAGTATACCAGTATACTTTCCAATAGTATAAGCATCAGGCTCGAGTTCTGAAATCCTGACAACTTGAGGCAAACACAGACAAAGTGCCACAGTAACAAGGTCACAAGTTAAAGGTCACCTTGAGGGATAGAAAAAATGCTTTGAACTTGACAATGCCATGGTATCAAAAGGTCAAGGAGATTTTCATCATCACCTCTGTGATGCAGTCTTAGAAAATATGTCTTCACCCTGAGTTTCAAAACCCCAGTGGTATAGGGTTACAGAATCGGACCACCAAACCTGTACCAGAACACACCACAGAAACACACAAAGAAGCTTTCAATCCACCGTCTGCTGCCAGCTGTTGCACACGGTGGAGGCCGATCTTTAAAGAGATGAGCGGACACCTCAAGGGAGTCTTTGGTTCTCATGATTTCCCTGTGCTGTTGTGTAACAGCCGAGAAATCCGAGGCCTTCTTTCTCCCCGGAGCACCTTGCACTACCAATACATTTTCATCATGTTGCTCTTAGGTATTATTACTAATGGTAGGCCTACTAAGGATTCCCAAAAAGCCAACGCTGATAACACAATTGGATGAGTTAATAAGGTAAACCCTAGATTCCTTCTTTTGACTGATTGAAATGTCCACAACCTTTTCCCTGTCAAAGAATTCAAAGCTGTGTGACTGCAAAGCCTACACCTCATTAAATTACTCATGCTTCTAAGTGTGCAGCCCCTGTCGAAGCTCAGGCATGAAAGCCACACATTTTATTCGCTTTGCAAAGAACTTGGATTGGAGGTTTAGGGTCTCAACTTGGCTTTTCGTTGTTTCCTGGCTACAGGATGTTGGCATGCTGTAGAGTCGACATTGTGATTTAAAGAAACAGGAAGGCTCAGTGAAGGTATTTGAACAACAATCCGGCCTGGATGAAAGCTCCACTGAAATGTTGTTTCCTCAGTAGTAGCACAGTAAAAAAATAAAAAATAAATAAAAGGATTAGACAGATAGCAAGTGTGAGGGGAGGGATGCAAATGTTTTCTTTGTGCCTAACTTCTAAGCAATTGAGTATGACTATTCTAAATAGCCTGTAATTGTTCACATTGCAGTGGGTGGCTAGTGATGGGGTGATCCCGCAGTTGGATGTCTGGGACAGGTTGTTACGTGAGACTGCAGTGCATCACATCCAACAAGGCACTGAATGTCCATTTAGCCTTCACGATGTCAATTTTGGTATAAAGATTGTGCCTCGTTAATAGGCTACATGATCAATCAGCATAGGTAAACAGAAACACACAGTGAGTAGCCTATGTAGGCCTATTGCCTGGCCTGCTGCATCGTGGTAGCCTACTCCACTGCAGTGCAATGCGCACCATTACACATATGCCTGGCTGTCTACACAGTCTCTTTGCCCAATGGCAGTGACTGACGGTAAGCATCACGTATCTTACCTTCTTCACGGATTTTAGCGTCGGGACTGCGGTGAACGCTGCGGAAGGCATTTCCCCGACATTCATATTCACATCACTGCTGTTCTTGCTGACAGTCATCGCAGAGTATTTCTCTGCAACGTTCTCTGTCTCTTTGACATATTTGGTGGCTTGTTTCACCTCTGCCTTGCTGTCCACAACTGAGTCGGTCATCGCATCCAGGTGGTATCGATACTGTTAATGGAGATGAGAGAAGGGGAAAAGAGAGGCCGGTCCTGAGTTCAGACGAACCTCAGCTCTGTCTGTCGTCTTCTTGCTCTCTTCGTTTAGCTTAAATAACCCGAACCGACGCCGATGCACCTCTGCTAGAATAAACAGCCTGCTTCAAGAGAGAGTGGGCTATAGGCATACCCTTGTTTTCTTTATTTTCACTACTTTCTATTGGAACGACACAAACACTTGTTTCGGTCCTTCACGCCTGCTGTCATCCACAGACGGCAACATCTCCGAGCGGAGGGGGCTGTGTGTGGAGGCTGTCACCTCAGCGAGTGGGCTGTGTGTAGGCGGAGACCGTCCAGACTGGTGGCTGAGAGTTAAATGCAACAAAAGTACCGTTAGTTGAAGTTAATTAAATTAGACCTAAGCTACTTGTTTATTGGTGCATGCGTGATTGAATGTGTAGCCTACATAAGAGCCAGTATCTGTGTGGACCCATTTAAGCCTCCTATAGCCTACAAGTCCCGCCGCCTTCACTCGGATTGGCTGGCCGTGGTACCGACATCTGTGATCTACAGCGTCTGATTGGCAGAGCCTGCTTGGGACAGTTTCCCTGAGAGGACCAGCTCAGGGCAAAATACTATAAATAGGGTCCCACAAGGGAAAGAAATCAAAAATAATCTGGGTTCAGTAGTTATGTCGCATTTGACAAAAATATACAAATGTTAGATATACAACTTATTTTAATGGCTTTAAAATGCATTTCCTCAGATGGATTAAATAATGTACAATTGTAACATGAACAGTATTCTGAAAGTAACATTTACTTCTACTTTTGAAGTACTTCATACTTCTATTTCACTTTTCCAAGGATATATTGTATGTTGACAGCTAGTCTTAGTATATGCTTTGCTGATGAAGAATTTAAAAATAAAATATGAATTTACAAAATATGATGCATTTTTATTGATTAAAACCACCCAAAAGCATATCAAGCTATTAAATAACCATGACTCACTTAATAAAATTCCTTTGACATGTCTTTATTTGACAACCTTTTTATCCATTATAAAAACAAATAACATGGCAGAACTGCATCCGATGGGTAAAAAAATCTTTTATCTACAATGTGTGGGGGGGGGACTTTACCAATGAAGAAGTAACTACATGGATAGAATGTGTAATAAGATGCAACACACTTGTTTTTTCCCTACAAACACAATATATTACCATGAAATTGTATAAAATGCCTGCACAGAAGTGGGCAGATTAGCAAGTACATCAAATACACACTGGGGGAAGAAAAGATTTTCTGTACAATATCTTCACATTTGTATCACATTTCAGTTCTTGCTCCGTGACCGCAGGTTGGACAAATGAGTCCATCCCCCCAACAAGACATAGGTTGGAAAAAAGAAATGTCAAAACACAGGGCATTACATAAAAAGATATAAGACACAAGTTTAGCATCAACGCTAAATGAGTGTCCAAAAAAAAAGAAAAAAATAATCTGTACCATTTACAAGAAATCCTTTAAGCAACAACTATCCACTCGTGACACATTGTCATCTTTTTAAACAGAAGAGGGTCTGACAGAGTATGGCGTCATAGCTCTCATATCCTCTGTGCGACCAGCCCTGGTAACTCATAACTTAAATGTTGAATTATTCAACAAACACGTGTTTATGGAGCATCTTCCATTTCAGAGAAGAAGACCAGAAAAGTCTCTGCGTTTCTCTGTAACTTGACATAATTTCAAAAGAGGGGAGGAGGCCTCATTGATTTAAAAGGCTTAAATAAAGCCTTTAAAAAAATTTGAAGTCTACAGGCCAGTTGGAAGACCGGTTTAGTAGTAGGAGAGATAACAGAAGAAAAACCCAAGGGGCAGTGCTGTGGTTTGGGTCAGGTGTATGGCGGTGGGGCAGAAGGGAGGAAAGATGACGGTGCTGGGTGATGCGTTGGCTGGGGATGAGGAGTGTGAAGAAGGCCAGAGTTGACAGACTGGAGAGGTGGTGTTGGCCTCAGTGCTATGACACTCGGATCATCTGAGCCACCGTCTCATCTCCTGCTGCCTGGGCTGCTTCCTGCTGCTGCTGCGTAAACAGAGGAGCACAAAGGGTCATCACAATGAATCATTAAGCTTTACTTTCAAAAAAGGGAGATTTGATGACACCATGTTTCACAAAAAAATACAATTCAAACAAATCTATTAAAAAAAGAAAGTGACAATAGCCATGGACAACAAGTAACATCCGTTCTATACATTCTTCATTACCGAGTGATCATGTAGGTTTATTCTTCTCTTACCTGGGCCAGGGCCAAAGCCATTTCCTCCTTGTCCTTGGGGGAGAAGAAACGCCCTCCATCTCCTCGCTTACGCTGCATAGCGTGACGGTGGCGAGATTCGTGCAGGTATTTCTGCTTAGAGATAAAGTGCAAGATGGATTGTGAGTATTTTGTGCAACCATCCACCAAAAAAACACTTACCTCCTGTGGTATAAAGTCACGCAGTTGCTTATCAAACAGTTCAGCTAAATGCCACCAGAGGTGGGCGACAAGATTAAATGAAGCATATTTATGGTGAAATAAGGGTTGTGTGCCTCAGGACCAGGATTTTCTTTTTCATTATTATTATTAGTGCTTTGAGAGAGACAGGAAGAGAGACAGAAGGGACAATCTGCGAGTGATCAGTGAAACGATGAACAGCCCGGATCACACAACCTACTTTCATCTCGCTGTCCCGCTGTCGTCACGTCTTTAACATGTTGCCAACTGGCGTCTTTTCCCGCTATATTTGCCAACTTTCCGCCATAGCAATAAGGCTAGTTAAAGACCAACGACACATCTTGCAACTTTTCTTTAACTGCGCTCACCAGAGCAGAGTAGCAACTAGCAACGGCTGCTGTCTCCTCCTCACCGCTGACAGCACTCACTTACATGGGCAGTCTGATAGAAGCCCCCGGCCACCTGCAGCAGCCAGCAGACAGACTGCACCGTGTGCCAAGTGACTTTTGTGAACACGAAAATTATTTCATAGGTTGACATTCAGTAGTCCACTGCATATCTATAAAAAAGCTAACCTTGTAGTTATATGGCAACAAAACAGTTTGTAAAGTGAGTTTGTAAATATGTAAATAGGCCTAGTTAATACTACATGGTCAGCATTTTCTATTAATGTTGCCTCTTTCAGAATTGCATATAATGCAAATTAGTTGAAAATGTCATCTAGTTACTACTATTTGCTTTTGGGCCAATAACAACTTTCCTTACAGGAATCAGCAGAAATAGAGGAAAAATCAGAGGGCTCAGAAGTACCGTACTTTTCGGCCTACAAGCCGCGACTTTTTCCCCGTTTTTCGACCCTGTTATTACACAGCACAGTATATATTCTGTAGCTACTGGGGATGGGCGTTAGTAATCGAGTACTCGAGTACTCCTCGTTTCAAATGATCTCGATTGGTGGATGAGGAAAATCGTTTTTTGTTTTTTTTTAGTGTTTGTAGCCTTTAGGCCGGCCGCCCCTATTTTAAAATGTTATATACGTGTACAAAACGGCACAAAACGGATATAAAGTTTAACAAAATTAAATATTTTGATCCAAGTTAAATAAACTAAGCGTTGTGTCAAACAGAAACCGCAAATAACTGCCACCTCCGTGCAGCGCAGCCAGTGTGTGGTCTCCACAGCACCGCGGAGCTGAATGCGGTGCTGGAAAACTTGGAAAGTCACGTCGGCCTAAAGAAGCCAGGCTGACTTCGGGCACATTCGAGCAAACGACATTTAAGAAGCCTTTATTATGGAATATAGGATTGAGATTCAAAAGCCGACGGTGTAACGTTCCGTTAACGAGGAATTAGTCGCGGTAATTAGTCACGGACAGGAGTGAGCATTACGCGGTTGGATAGGCCTACTACTTCTACTGCTTTGGTGAGTTATTTAGCCTATCTATGTGTTTAAATTGTAGGACAATAATTTTATTGTATTTGCTGCCCTTCTTATTTTAAATGTCTATTTTGAATGTTAGCCAACTACAGCCCATGCTTTTTTTCTCTCTCTTTTTTCTCTCTCCACCCCAGACCTACTCGATCGGTTTAAATTGTGGTCCGCTTATTTAATTACTTTCAGTTAGGAAAATGTGTTTTAAACTTGTGGAAAATAAATCCTTAATATCATATGGCAACTGTGACTGTTTGACATAAGCATTGAGCGCTTTATTGCGGTCAACCGTTGTTCTGTAGACAGATGCGTTGCGTCCTAAAAATAGAAAAAAATTTGACGAGGAATCGATTGATCCTCGAGGAATGCAAGCGATCACACAAGTAGCGAAAACACTCGTGCCCATCCCTAATAGCTACTATTGCACTAAATGGTAACACTTACATACGTTATGCAAATATGCAACTTGTTTGTTGAAATGTGGGAGCTTCCTCAAGCTGCCATCTCTTTCCCGACAATCCCCTCTGTGCACAAACTCTTACATATGGTAATTAAACATTATAACACCTGCGGCTTATTGTCCAGTGCGGCATATAGTACGGAAAGTACGGTAGAAGGGACTGTGGTGAAAATGAGCAAAAAAATCCTTTTCCTAAAGGAATGTCTGAAGGATTTCACATGGTGATGCAAAATCAAAAACACAATGAACTGTATCATCTGTTGTCAGTCTGCTCCAAAACATGTTGCCAATACAATATCAGTAGGCCTAATATAGTTTAAATTGGGAAACATTTTAATAGATGCATCGAGTTAGGGGCGCCAGTGCTCCTAGTAAAAAAGGTTAGTCTGGAGCCCTGGGTTGGCTGTATGTGTCGACACACCTCCATGAGTTGATTGACATATATAACAAAGTTCTTGTTAAACATCTGTTAACGGTCTTCTTATCCGTTACCGGTTCAACGGTTAACCATGAACATCCCTAAATGATAGATACAATTAAAGAGTAACTAGTGAAGAGTGGAACAAGGGCTTATACCATTCACTCCCATAGGCAGGTCTTGAGGAGGTGAACTTGTGCCCATCTTTGTGGTGTTTTAGATGCTGTGTCTTACCCTCCTTTCCTTGGGGATTTTGCCCTCAGCCTCCAGCTTGGCTCGAGCTTGTCTCCTCTTTAGGATACGATGGTACTGTTTGGCATTGACATACAGAGGTTCCTCTTCCAGCATCTCCGCCCCTGGCAGAGGGATTCGCTGCATTGTTTGAACTCCACCACCTCCAGGCATCATCTGATAGAGGGAGAGACACAAACCGCACTTAAGACATCTGGCATGGAAAGCCAATAGGGATATTAACATCACTCACACATAGCCATCACGTCATGTCAATCCAGAAACAGAGCTTTATTGGTCTCACGGTAGAGGCCCTGTGCATCCACACGGGTGTTTTCTGTCTTTGTAGCTAAATAAACTTTGCTACGGGCAAGCGCTAACAAGTGCAGTAGAAGTTAGGGAAATGTCAATCATACACATCTATTTAGGCTAAATAAGTACAAACACCAGTGTGGGTGGTCAAGGGGGACTAAGGGCTTTAAGTTAGCAATATCACCTGCATCAGACAGCCAGGTTCCACAAAACAAACATTTCTAACAATGTTTTAGGACGTTTCACTTCAGGATCCTGCTTGCCCTTGCAATGCTGTATGCACAAACATTAATGGTTTATAAGAGTGGCATTTAACAATGTAACAGGCCACACATTATTGCACTGGGTCAGGTACCTGTGATGAATGGGCTATTGTCTTTTAACGCTTCAAACTGCCATTATTATATAAGCTTTTAAAAATGAAATATTTTTGGTTCTCAATTTGAAATTAAATATATGGCTATTCAAAACACATGTCCATTGGTGTCTCCATATAACTGGAAATCTGAGATATTAATGGCCATGTTATTTTTTTTTAAAGAATAAACTCTGATCAAAATATGATTCAACTAAATGAGAAGAAATACATAACCACACACCATATTTCAGCAGTTTCAGATAGGATAGTTATTGATTAGCAAAAAAATGATAACTTGATAAATGATCATTACATTGGTGCTCTTTGTGACCGCTACCACACCACACCACAACCCCTTGTGAGTGTGGATCAAAAAAGAAAAAAGATGCTGGATACCTCTGCAGAGGGTCTTACCATGACCATTCCACCTGCATTGACCATGTTACCATTGACGGGCAGGGTAACGGTCACAGTGCCTTGGCCGCTGTTAGTAGTGTTGGTGTTGGCTCCCCCTGCCTGTACGATCTGGGCGCCTGCCAAGCTGGAAGCTGGAATTGTGATCATTCCTGCAAACAGATTATCATCACAGCTCTCATTCAAAAAGACTCATAGATGCACCATTTTATAATCCTGCGTTCCTTTTTCGTTGGAAGTTTGAAGTCAAAACTGGGAGTGACGTCACATCTGAGTTGACATCTGAGTATCACGAGTAGTGGGAAATTACAAGAAAGCAGTGGCCCTATTTATAAAGCCTTAAAAAAAAGCCTTTTAGCCATATATAAAGCCTAAAAAACCTTGCGTAGACAGGCAGAAATATGCGGTGAAATGTGCGGTGGCAAAACGTTGGTATTTATAGAAAAATTATTTGCAGAGAAGTGTGCATATTCCCACACCAACTCTCGACCATGCGTAGAGCTCCCACAAGGTTTTCCCAACTCAGGGAATCAGCGACACTCAATGGTAACACCACGAAATAAAGCTCAGTCATCAGAAAAACACGCACATATTACTGTGAAATGCTTGGCACCCAATATATTTAATCAATGATATGTAAGCGTACCTATAGTTGCGAATAGGCTACTGTAGTCTATGGTATGCAGTTATGATGTAGGTTCAATTACTTATCAAGTAGGTCTTAAAATGTTTTGGTTATATTTTTAATTTGAATCTTATAGCGCTACTCTATAATAACACGTCGGGAGGTGTTTCCGTGTGTGGCCAGTGGGAGAGCAAATAGACTATATTTTAGGCAGTGTGTAAAAAATAGTTTTGTACAAAGTTAAAACCCAAAAATATTAATTAAAACTGTATATTTCATTAGATAAAATCATGTTATGAATTTATGATTACATGCATCTCTTTCCCATAACAATTTACCCTGGAAGTTTAAACTATAATCGGACGTTGTTGGAAATGTGTGGATCTCACGGAAGGGAAACAATGTTCTGGAATAGACTATAGCGTTGACTACCAACCGACCCAAAAAAAAAATAAAAATTATTATTTATTTTTTGTGCTGGACAATTAATGTACTAGCACGCGCGATGTGTGCTTGTGCATGGTCAGAACTGTGCGAAAGGCCGCGATCTGCAGTAAATAAATGTGCACATGTGTCTCCAAGCGTTTCTCTATCAGCTGCTCTGTGTATGTGGCTTTGCGCGCGCGATTGTACCTCACCGCGCGCGACTACGGCATGTACGCGGGAGAGTTAAACGAGCAGAAGCAAACCGACATTTAACTGGTGGCGATAATAAACGCAGTGCGGTTCTTTGGTGATATTTAGCTGAACAGAAAGAAGTGCTCTGCAAAGCTAGAACAGTTTAAGACTCCACATCACCGTGGCAACACAACCTATCTATCAGCTCAGACAGCGCAGAGAAAAGTTTGAAGAATGCATGAGAGTGATGGCCCAGCCAAGTTTCAGTAAGTTTACAGAGGTGCCACACTGTTACTGTCTTTGAAATGCATTTAGTCATTTTAAGGGGAAAACACATTGTATTTATTATTTCAACTATTGAGTTATTTGTAAAACAGCATGCTAGTGTAGGCCAACAAGATTTATTTTATGAATTTTCAACGCTGCTTTATTTTTATGTTTTAAAAGAGGAAATACATGTTCCAAAATGACCAATAACCTCTGTATTTAAAAAGAAATCAAGCAAGTAGGCTCAAAAGAACCATTAATGAAGTATAAGCTATCGCATCACAGTAGGCCTATTGTCCACAATAATCGCACAACAGCCCCTCATCCAAAAAGGAACTTTAAAAAGTTGAATTTGCACTTTGATGTGCATACACATGTTAAGTGTATGGTCCATTATTTGTATTTAGTGTGTCTGCATAATATTGCACCAGTAGAAGTTCTTTGCTTTGTACTGTCTGCATGTTTGCACAAAATTTGTACCTTCACATAGCAAACAAAATTGCACAACTGTAAAGTCAGTGTCTGTTGTTTTTTTGTATTCAAATAAGCAGTTGTTTATTTCTGTACTGTGCATTGGCATCTTTGAGCAAAATACAGCCAAAATTTAAAGATTGTTAAACACTTAAACAACAGGCAGCCTATGGTAATCAAATAGGGATTTTTTTTTATAAGCTGTTGAACTCTATTTGATAAAATAAAGACAATATATGCACTCCTATGTCGTTGTAGTGTTTTACAATATATGTAGCTGTTGATGTGATGCTCATCAATTTTAGGCATTTTTTTCTGGCCCCTCATTTTGGATCATTTCCACCAACTGGCCCCCATTCAAAACTAATTGAATAGCCCTGGGCTATAGGCTAATGCATTATTTCACTTCTCACAACACATGTTATATAGGCCTACACATAGTCCTACAGTTAGGCTAATACGTGCTATTTCATACAGTACAAAGTTGGGCGAAACAGCTTACAAAGAATATAATAGAGTATAATGACTGTGCCAATCATGATATGTGATCAGCGCGCGTATTTTATTTTTAAAGAGAATATTGCGTTTTAAAAATCTCTTCTTTTTTTGCGCAGCACATACTTGGTTTTGTGGGAACACAATGTTTTGGGAAGTTTTCTACGCACACCTTTATAGATGAGGCCCCTGGAACCTTCGGCTTTAGCAATGACCTCATAAACGTTCGCCTTTAGCAATCACCTCAGTTGATAACCACGCTCTATGATGTACATTTGTGCACACAAATATTGTAGCAACTTTTCTAGATAGAAAATGAGCAGTGCCATGTGTACACGGGCGTGTCCGAGTTGAAATTTCCAACAGGGAGCTCAGATACTGCAAATTCCCAGTTCATCTGGAATGCAGCATAACGTCTACAGAGGAGAAGGGCAAACACAGAAAAGGAATTTGAAAATAAAGTTTTACCCTGCTGCAGGACGGTGCCATCAGCGTTGACAGGCTGGTAGACGATGGTCTGTCCGTCAGCTGTCTGCGCCACCTGCTGGCCCTGCACGCTGATCTGCTGCCCCTGTGAGAACAATTGAGGAGAGAAAACACTCTGTAATCATATTAATTAGAATTGGATTTAATTTACGGATTTGCCCTTAATCTAGTGAGAGTTAAACACCTGGTTCTGTCCAGCTGTGATGGCTTGCTGGGGCTGCTGGATGATGATCTGCTGGGGCTGACCTTGCTGGCCCCCAAGCTGAAGAGTCTGACCATTCTGCAGCTGGATCTGACCGGGCTGCAACAACTGGATCTACACATGGACACATAGATTGGCCATTGTTCACTATCCAATAAAATGGAGAATTCTGAATATTTCCAGAACAGTTTCAAAATGTTTTGAGTGCCTTGACCTCTTACATCTTAACAAATAGATGTGTTTATTGGCCCTTCAAAAAGGGTGGGTTCAGTGATTCTGGAAAATGCTTGTTGAAAAAAAATCTCTTTATCAAAATGAGTGAATATCTCCTCACGGTCCGCTAGCTGTCCACACTATGTTTGTGCTGATAAAAAAAACTGATGTTAATATACACAGCCTAGGCTCTGTAAACTGGTATGTAAACAAAGGGGGCCCGCTATAGCTAGCAACATGCCCGTTTACAGAGCCTAGGCTGTTTATTAACACTGTCCCTGTGTTCCGAGTCGCATACTTTCTACTATTTAGTATGGTAGAAAAAAGATTTAGGATGTCCCGATTCTTGTGGCCAGATTTAGGATGGTTAGAAGTAACCGGATGTCTATACACCCGACCAAGATTTTTAGTGTTGAAAACAGCATCCTAGTTGGGCAATTCTGACCCATAATCCAGTGCGCACCGAAAGTGACGTCACATCGACAGAGCCTCAATATGAAAACAAAGATGCGACGGATATGAAAGTAAGAGGGAAGATCAACGCGCAATGTTATGATGAAATAAATAAGTAAAAGTATGTCCCAGTTGTGGGCCTACTGCATCCTAACTAGATTATTTTTATCTTCAGATGTAGTATGTACAATAGAAAAAAGAAAGAGTATGCGATTCGGAACGCAGGGTGGATTTGTTTTTCCAGTGCGCACACACACACATAGTACGGATAGGTAGCGGATCGTGAGGAGTTATTCACTGATTTTGACCAAAAGTACACCTGTTCTGGAATAAAATTAAAATAAATGTAGGCATCTGTACATAAATACACAAGTAAGAAGGATTTTTTTTACAGCAACATGTACAGCAACTGACAACTCAATTAAATTCCAGTCTTGACGTGCTTCTCATACTAAAATAAAACATCCACTCGTCACAACTACAGATACTATTCTGCGGAGAACATCGTGTCCTTGCACAGGATGATGTCATTTACAATTTGAACACAGATCTTAATCTAGCCACTGAGCATCCTGCCTTACCTGCTGAAGTCCCTGGGATCCAGATACGGGGACCTGCATTATGGTTTGACCCTGACCCCCTCCCATGGCCTGCACCATTATGGGTTGCCCTGACGATGTGATGAGCTGCCCTCCGCTCACCTGCACCATCAGAGGCTGTCCCTGGACCTACAGAGAGAGATACAGGAAGACGTTACAGCAACACTGTACGGGTGACTCCCAATGGTGTCAAATCAGAAACATATAGGACGGACACCGCATTATGAATAAGTATTTGAGATTTGGTAATCAATCTTTCCGTTTTGGGATATACAAACATTAAATCGTCCAGTTATAGTGAGCCCGAACTGTAGCTAATGTACAGTTCATACTTACCGTTTTTGTCATAAAGTTAGGTTTAAATTTTCAGAACAAACCCTTTGTAAAACGGTGGTTTTGTACCTACTGGAATACTGCTGCTGAACAAGGAGATAACACAAGGTTTTCAACTTGATTTGCTCAAATGCATATTATTAGACAAGATGCTGCCATCAAATGAATTTGCATTCACATATGCAAGCTGACAAGCACAGATGTGCATCCATGAATGAGTGAGTGACCATAATGGACAACTGGGAGGCTGGAGCATGTGGCCACAGCTGTATCATAGGGAATAAATGCCAGAGGGAAGGGAACCCACTGTCATTTTGAAACAAGAAAATAAGTGAAATATAGACAGATGATGAGAAGTGACAGCCCATGATGACTATGGAAACACAACCATATGACTCATTTTCAAATGGCTTTTGTCCTCATCAGGAGAAAGAAACAAAGTCTGACTTGTGAATCTTGCTTTTAAAAGCAAAAGACAAACACAAAACCCAGGTAAACAGCAGTCCTTTGACAGCCATGAGAGCTCAAGTGGGAAACCTGAGGTGGTCACACAACACACTGCGCTGAGATACATGCAGTTCAGGCAGCAATGAGACATGCTGGTGGGAGAAAGAATGAACCGAACAGCATGGAGGTGGGTCATGAAAAACATCCCTGGCTGTAGCATGCAGACTGGCAGGCTTGGAACAACGTCATGACACTGACACAGGGCGGCGGTGACACCACTACCTGGAGTGTCTGCACCTGCTGGCCTGAGGCCGTCACCACTGGCGCCTCAGTTTGCAGCTGCACAGCCGTCACTGTGCCCTGTGTCTGCAGGCAAGGCAGGACAATACAGTCTCAGACAAGTAATTATCAGAAAGAAAGATTGGATCCACTTGAGCGCTTTATTGCGTGGTACCTGTTACCTGTGATTTTACCAAAGACAGAGGGTTTAATTTCGAAGATGGCAAACTTTTCTTCATCCAAACCTGATATATGCGAGTAATTTCTGAGCTCACCTGCTGTTGGAGCTGTCCATTAGTCGTCTGCACAACTATCTGCTCCCCAGTAGAAGTGGTGGCAGTGGTGTACTGCTCCATAGCTTGTTATAGTTAAAATAAATCCTCCTCTCTGAAGAAAAAAGACAGACACATACAGTGTTACCAAACATTGCATGTGCAATTCTTAGATAGATCAACAATCGGCTTGACCATCCACAAAAGATAAACAAGATTATTGATATTTCCAGCTGTAATCCAACGTTTCTAGTGCCAATCATTGCCAGACATTATAATTATATCATTATAATAATTAGACATTAGTCTAAAATTCAATTGTAACCATTGTCAAATGATAAATCTGAAAGTAAGGGATGATAGCAGTTACATGAACAGGTATAGCCTAGGTCAGCTGCTGGATGCTTTTACTGCATTTCTTTTCGTGAGAGCTGCCGTGGCTAGCGTCAGGCAGCTAGCTAAAAAAAAATCGTGGTAAATGCCATGAAGCAGACGAACGAGGCCAGTTTACAAGTACATTGCTAGTGCCAGACTTTCGGTGGGTTGTTGTTTAGCTCGTATACCTGATGGTTATTTTCTAGGCAACGTTTACTGGTGGGAGGACGTCGGCATTATCGCCCCCTCCTTTGTTAGAGACTCAATGTTTAAGCTAGCTACTAGCTCTTGTTAGCGGAGGCTTGTCGTTCACCACAGATCATGTTTCACAGGGGCCGACATTGAAAACAACATGATATTAGCAGTCTAAAGATCCTGGGTCGAAACCAAACTGCGTTATGATTATTTTTGCATTTAGCAGTGTTAGTAATTTGGTTGGTCCATAGCAAACCAATCCGTGTTGACAACCACCAATGCCTTCAATCGGGTTTCCCTTACCGTGTCTTCACTGTCCGGTTTCCCTCTGATTGGCTCCAGTACAGCTCGCTAAAGCCCAATCAACAAAGTGAGCGGACAAAATGGCGCAAATGAAACAACGGCGCCCGGGAGGAACTGCGCACGCGCGTGACACATGAGCACGAGGGGGGCGGAGCGGGATGGCCTAGCGCCCAACAGATGGCGCAGTTTAGCTTTATATTTTCTGTTCTGTTTTTAATATAATATAATATTATGACGTGTCTATTTACATCGGCTCAGACTATATATTGTACAACTTTCAGGTTGCAGTAGAGTCACTCAGAGAGCAGGCCAGCAGGGAATACATTTTAATACACATTGAACAAACACTGTTACAGTTGTTTTCTTTGGGTACTGGCGCATGTTAGCATCAAGTGTACATGCTTAGCACTAGCAGACATGGAAGCAAAAGAGGCAACAGTAATGATGAAAATGATTTGGCAATGTATCACAAAAAGACAGAAAATTAAGTAGGTCTACATGGGGAAGGGAATAAAGGAAACATGGCAAAATAAATGAGAGGAAGACATTGTTTTAAATAGAAAAGCATGGTATATCGGTAGATGTGGTTGTGGTAGAGTGTGAGAAATATCAGGCAGAAAGAAAATGCAACTCAGGGCCATAGCAACTCTGAGACAGAGTGCAGACAGTAGGCCTATTACCAAACTATATTTCCATATTTCTTATAAGCAATAGCATTATAGGCTATTAAAAATATATATTTTTTTAGAATATGCAGTCCACATTCCACACCAGTTGGTGGCGGTGAAATGGATGTATATGTCATGGTATTTGTGCAAACATTTTGAAGTAAATGACACAAACAGCATTTGAATAATGCGGAGGGCAATCTCATTTAAATTAGGCGAATAGGCTACGCTTCATGTGACAAGCGAGGTCCGTCCGCTTATTTAATAACTGCACGCGTGACGCACCTCCATCCCTGTAGTGGGCAGTACAGCAGGGGTTGGGTTTTGATAATGTGAGACAGTCATGTTTGCGGAAGTACATTCGAGGCATGTCTGTGTTGGATGTGCATGGTGTTGTAGCTTATAGGCATAGATATGGTGTCTACTATTGGCGAAGGTGTTAAACAGTGCTTTCTATAAGCGTGTAAATGTCAGTTTACTCAAGTCTGACTGTGTGAACTTTTTCTTCGGCCAACGATACTGGCTCAAATATGTCTGTTAACATGGCCCGACCTCTGCAGCTCCTCTCCCTCTTCTCCAGGCTCGGTGCTCGGTCAGTAACCCCCTCAGTTTCTGTTAACGCCTGTCGTTTGGCGAGCAGAAGGGTCAGCAAGGCATGGACGGGCCAGAGCCATGGGGGCAGAGCGTCGAGATACAGCGAGGAGATGTCTGATCAAGAACTGGGACCCGAGGATGTAGAAGACGTAGAGGACAAGCTCCAGGCCCTGGTGGAGTAAGTGTTTATTATTCAAGTGGGGAGGGGGGAAACTGTTTAAACATAGGCTAATGTATGAAACTTTGTGTATGCTGTATGTATAGCCTATTCTCCATGTTTTTCAGTCAGGGGAGAAAGAGACAGAAGACTGTTAAATACCATATCCTGAGACGGCAGATGACTCCATCAGGAGCTCCACACAGGAACCTAACCTGGGATGCTATTGAGCAGATCAGGTGAGGAGGAGCTTTTCCTATCTGGTAGTCACTCTAGCATGAAATAGCTTGTCTGTATACATCATGGTAATTGCATGATTGAGGTTTAAATGTTACATTCTTTTTTTTGAAGATATCTGAAGCGAGAGCAACCAGACGAGTGGACAGTGGAGCGTCTGGCAGAGGGCTTCTCCGTCCCCCCTGATGTAATCCTGAGACTCCTCAGGAGCACGTTCGTCCCCACTCCCCAAAGAAAAGCCAAGCAGGACGCTAAAATAATGGCTGGACTGGGTCAGCGGGTGTTGCCTTCAGGTGCTGCTGGGACAGGCCAGGACAGGCTGAAGTTGCCTGGAAACCGCACACCGGCCGCACTAGCCTCAGGAGGAGGTAGAGAGAGTGCAGTGGTGCCGGTGGCTCAGCAGCAGACCCTGAAGCTCCTAGGTGAAGGCTCTGGATCCTTGGCTAATTGTCCTACCCGCGTGACTGTACTGCCCGCCCAGCCCAGAGCAGGTGTTGGTAAAGAGGACCATTTGTCCAGATCAACAGAAGAAGAAGACAGCGTTACGGACACAAATCCCACAGAGGAGGGCGAAGGGAGCTGGGATGGACGGGTGCTAACAGACCAAGAACTTGAAGAGTTTTTGCATATAGAAAAGCCTTCCCCTGTGGTGCAGGTTGGGAATGACTTCTTGGATACAGAGGGAAACTTTTTGTATAGAATCTGAGGACTGTGGTGAACTGTTGGCTGAACATGTGAGGTTCAGGTTGGCATCCTAACACCTAGTTGTAATCCTCCAGCAAGCGCTCAGATTATTACTGGGAATTTACTAAACGTGGAAAATAAAACCTTTTATCTTCTGTCGTTTGTTGTTACCCCATGTCATTTTTCAATTCAATGCTTGTAAAAACAACAGCTAATCAGCCAATCACATGGCAGCAACTCAATGCATTTAGGCATGTAGGCGAGGTCAAGACAACGTGCTGAAGTTCAAACCGAGCATCAGAATGGGGAAGAGTGGATTTTAGCGATTTAGATCGTGGCATGGTTGATGGCGCAAAGCAGGATGGATCCATGCTTTCATGTTGTTCACGCCAAATTCTGATCCTATTTTCTGAACTTCCCAACTGAAATCGAGACTCGCCAGACCAGGCAAGATCCTGTTCTAAGCTGACAGAAGTGGCACCCAGTGGGGTCTTCTGCTGCTGTAGCCAATCTGCTTCAAGGTTGGTCGTGTTGAGCATTCAGAGATGGTAATCTGCATATCTTGGTTGTCACTAGTGGTTATTTGAGTTACTGTTGCCTTTCTATCATCTCGAACCAGTCTGCCCATTCTCCTCTGACATCTGACATCCACAAGGCATTTTCGTCCACACAACTTCCGCTCACTGGATATTTTTCCTTTTTCGGACCATTCCCTGTAAACCCTAGAGATGGTTGTGCGTGAAAATCCCAGTAGATCAGCAGTTTCTGAAATACTCAGACCAGCCCGTCTGGCACTATGAACCATGCCATGTTCAAAGTCAC
Source organism: Ammodytes marinus (assembly GCF_949987685.1). Taxonomy (NCBI): domain Eukaryota; kingdom Metazoa; phylum Chordata; class Actinopteri; order Uranoscopiformes; family Ammodytidae; genus Ammodytes; species Ammodytes marinus. Next base: position 10,783,108 of record NC_137211.1, on the reverse strand, counting down.
TTAAACCTCCTTCATTCCCCATTCTGTTGCTCGGTTTGAACTTCAACAAGTTGTCCTGTCCAGTTCTACATGCCTAAATGCATTGAGTTGCTTGCATGAGATTGGCGAATTAGTTATGTGTTAATAAGAAATTGATCTGGTGTACCTAATAAAGTGGCCGGTGAGTGTATAGGTGTGTCGTGTATATGTTACTACTATTAAAGTAACCTGGGCTTTCATAACACCTTAGTGCCACAGACTGATCGCCTCCATGCCATGCCACAATAATGCAATAATTCATGCAGAATAAGATCCCCCAACGAGTATTGAGTTGATGAATGAACATACTTTTCAGAAGGTTGACATTTCTGTAGTCAAAATATTTTTTGATTGGCTTATGTAATATTTTAAGATGCTTTTCAGGAGCTGTAAGCCTTAACAAAATGAAAACAAAAAAGGCCTGACATTTCACTGAGTATAACAAATCTAGAATATATAAAAGTTTCACTTTTTTATCAAATTAGACATTTTAATAGTTTGAGATATTATATATACACACACGTGCGCCTCTTCATTAGGTACACCTGTTCAATTGCTTGTACAAACAAATGACTAATCAGCTATTTGATTAGCTATTTGAGTCAGCTGGTCTGTATTGTTAGGTCTGGTGTGTCTCATTTTCCTCTTGACAAGATTCTCTATGGGTTTAAGTCAGGCAAGTTGACTGGTCATCAAGCACAGTAATTTGCTCAGCAAATAAGCTAGTAGTAGTTTTGGCACTGTGGGCAGGTACCAGATGTTGCTGGAAAAGGAAATTGGCATAACCGTAAAGCTTGTCAGCAGGCATGAATTGCTCGTAAATCTCCTGGTAGACGGCTGCTTTGACTTTAGACTTGATAAAACACAGTTGATCAACACAAGCAGATGACATGGTACGCCAAAATGACATTTTGAATTTAATTTGGAAATCAAGCGGTCCCAGAGTCTGAAGGAAGAGTCGAGAGGCACAAAATCCAAGTTGCTTTAAGTCCATTGTCAAAAGTCGTTGAATATTTGAAACTTTACCATGATATTCTCATTGTTTTTGTATTGTAGATTTTATTTGACATGGACATGACAATTTCATTGGACGAACCTGATGCATTGTTTTAAGTGTATTAGCATTAAATGGTAGTTTGACACCTGTCCACAGTTTGAGATGCACGTGTGTGAATAGAAATAGGCCAACACAGAAATATGTACTGAAACCAACTAAGAATATCTTAACCTGCCTGCAGCAGACGGCCCTAAACAGGAATCTGTTTGTGTAACGTATCCCTCTGTGCAACGTGTTGAAATGTCACTGACTATGTAAATGATGTCCCTCCACCACAGTGAGGAATTTTGCAATGCTGGTTCTGTTTCTCTGGGCTCCTATTTTCACAGGGCCTGTTAACGAGGAATAAGAATCATATTCTTATAACATATTCATTTATTGGCAAAACCGAAAAAGAACAATTGCTTCAAATATACAGAAGAGAAAACAGCAGATACAAAGATGTAACCTTTCATATTTACAGAACCATCACAATGACTTAATTTACACAGCAGTTTAAAACTGTACGTAACCTTCACTTAATGCAATCGACCCTCATTATATAAGAATGTGCCAAGTTTCTCCTAGCGTAAAGCAGCTACATGATAACCCTGTATCCAATCTTGTTTTTTATATGAGTTGACTCTCGTCAAAGTATCACAGCCAGAATTCAGTCTCATGCAAATACATGAAATTGAGAATAACAACGTTATTGTAGGTTATTTTCTTTACAAAGCTCTGTGGATTCAAATATTATTGAAAGTGTACATGCAGTGCAGTGGGGCCGTTGCATTACTGCTGGAGGATTTAACTTAGGCAACAAGTGCAACTTAGAGGAGTGTCTCGGGCATATTGCAGGAAACATTAGTTTGATAAATAATCATAAGTAAATAGACGCTGGCCACACATCATATCCTCACACCAGGCACTTGTATAACTAACCACATCTAATTTACTGCACTCTGAGACTGCTAGTCACATAAATTAAACATGTATGAAAGCAACGTTTTTAACACAAGACAGACAAATAATTGTGCAATAAATGTTTGAAAGATAGAAATAAAACCTGCATGACTTAATGCGATAGAAAAAGACAATAGTTATCAGGATGACTAAAAAGAAGAAAACAGTAGTTAACTGGAAAAGATGAGAAACTTTCAATAACCGTGTTATTTTAAGAGAATGTGCTCCATCTCAGATGCAAGCAACATTAAAAAATTAACTCTTCTCTTAATCTACAGTGTCGATAATGCTATACAACATTTACATAATTTAATATTTTTTTTGTCTTGCTCCTGCATCGCCAAATTATACTGATGTATTCATCAGAATCTAATTTAAAAAATATCTTGAGATATTTACTATCAAACTATAATTATTTCTGTAACCTTCAGAAGCACACTTTTTCATTTGTTACATAGGTTCAAAAGTTATTTAGTAGAAAAAACTTCCCAAATGATTATAAACACGACTTGAGTAGGACTACAGTAATTTTTACAGTCTTATCACATTGATCATTAGGTCACATCTAGGAAAAATGTTTAACTACGAACTCCAAGATTTCAAAGGACCTTGTGCTTTAGACATTCATTTTTGAACAAATCCAGTCTTGATACAGACACACTTCAACGCCCTACATTGACGTGTGATGTGTTTCACGCAATCACATCCCCATTTATTGAACATAGGAACATAAGAGATATTGTGCCAATAGAACTGTTTAACCCACATCATATTGAATTTAAACATGTTATTGCTAATGCAAATGGAATTTTTCCACTTGCGTCTTATTACTTCAAACCATGGATCTCAATGCCATGAAGTATCAAAAGTCTTGTATTCTGCATACCAACTGCAACAGGAGATTTCAAAACCCAGGGCCCACAAAGGAGGAGGAGGTTTAAAAGATAAAATTTACATACTCTTGGCCATCCCAGACTGACAAATACTTACTGAAAATAGGGATTGAACTCATGTGTGTGGTAGAGTTATTAACAAGCATATCCACTGCAACCCTTTCCAACACCTACCAAATTGATAGCACATCAAAAATAGCATATGAAAAAGACTGGTTTATGTACAAGTGCATGAGAAAAAGGGACAGAGAACTGGATTGAGAAGTATTTCCAGGAACATTCCCAGGTGACGGGAGAGGACCCGTGATGCAAAATGGAGGCGCTATTTTACAACTAGTTTTGCTTCAAAACCCATTGCTCTGGCTGTCAGCCTCTCAAATTGCTGCATCAGCTCATCGCTCCCTACAATAAATAATTTGGAGATTCACTCTCAATCAATAGAATTGATAACTCAAGCGCAACACTACAAGACCTCCTTCGTAGTTCTCCTCAACTGTGACAGTACCAGGAAGCCTCCGTACATTGGTTGTACTTCATAGATGACACCAGAGTGACACAGCCTCTTTGTCTAGTAGCTGAGGTCAAAGTTGGTACCAGGAGGCGAAAGGAAGAAGTAGCTGGAGACAAAAGAGCGGCAGCGACGCCGGTCGGCCACGGAGTGGACTGGAAACCTGTATGTCAGTTGCATGACAGGTTGTACCTGCTATTCAAGCAGGTCCTGAGCAAAGACGAGAAAATAAGATAGCAATGAAGTCAACACCCACACAGCTAAGCACACAAGCAACCATTATGTATGTGTTTACACACAAGCCTAGTTCTAGATAAAGGACTGCTGTATTTAAACATTGTTTCACTTAAAAATACATTTGAGAAACAGCAGGTGGACAACACATTTGGACAGCAAAAAGGGGCAAAGCTTCCCTCCCAGGATTTATTATTACCACTGATTATCCTGGAAGATGATTTGTTCTTAGAATATATGCTGGCTGATAAGTAACAGGAAACTGCAGTACAGAAACAAGAATTAGTTTGAAGTAATTTAGAAAGTGTCATTACATAGTTAACTGACTAGAGTACTGCAATCACAATGAATTATTATTTAGAAAATTATATCGGTTTATTGTTGTGGGCTATATTATATTATGTTGGTCTGTGCCCTTCCACACCATTGCTACTTGTACAAGAGACATTCAGCTGTCAAAGCAGGCGGAGGGCCAGTACAGTATGTGTGCACAGTTGATACATGATGCCCATGAGATGCAAAACAATTCTTTCTACACCAGTTAACACAAGCCATTCCCATGTGTACTAGGAGAAAAGAAAGAGAAAAGGTATCCACGTACCTCATCTGAGTCGTCATGAAACTCAATCTTGCCATTTGGAGTGTGGTTGGTATCCAGCGGCTCGTCCACTCCCTCAGCAGCATTGTCCTCCACATGCTGCTGCAACACTGAGTACCTGTGAACCAAGAACCTGTGGGGCACATTCCAAATCCTGTCAGGATGCTTCAAATCATCAGGAAAATGTAGATAAAACACATTTTCTATCGTGGACTTGTTCGCCTGTAGACAGGTTCTTGGTCATTAACCAGACTATACACCTGTGAAAAGATGGACTAACCTGCCACCACAGACATATTTCTTAATGAAGACAACCCCTGCTGCGATGCTCAGCAGCATGACAAAGAGGACTGTTATCACAATTGGTATAGACTTGGAGGAGTGACCTTCTATCTGTAAAAGAATAAATAACAGCAGATATAATGTAAGTGAACAAACCCGCAATATTAAATCTATATTTATAAACATATTTTCCAGGAGTCTTAGTAGGCAGAGCTACTGACCTGAAGTTCTGGGCCCACCAGGTCGCTCACACATCTCTTACTGAGGTCGATCTCTTTACGATCTGGCATCGTTCCTCTCTCACATTTATCTCCAGGGATTTTCCTATAGCTGTAGACCGAAAACACATGGGTCATTTCATGAACACTCACTCAATCAAATGTATGATAGCACAGCAGGCAAAAGTGTATAAGTAATATTAAAACTAGTTTTGGCTTAGACAACGGTGCATAGATATAACACGTGTACTGTTATTTCATTCCTAATCAGAGTTAAGTGCAATTCTAAGACTGAATACAACAACCTATCCTGTCTACTGCAGGATAGACAGGATAACTGGATTAACTGGATGTCCATAACGTCCGGTAACAGTCGGTATCTGTTCACTGAGGCTTTTTACCAAAACCTTCCTTTGCATTTTTGGTCACCCTTAATTTTTCCTCTTTAAAAAGGTGCCACTCACTCTCACCCTCAACAGCTTTCTCTCACTGATCACTGCATGACAATTACTTCGTCATTCTCATCTGTTGTCTCCTCCGACTCTCACATACAGTATACTGAAGGCAATCCTCTGTCACTGTCTCTACTCTAACATATGGCAGATGAAATGGCTTTTACCCTTTTATTTACATGATGTAAAAATCAAGCAGATCACACATTCACAGGCAAGAAAAACAAGTCTTGTGTCATTGATGATCAACAAAGTGAATCATCACATGCACTGCCTAGCCCCTACATCAAGTCAAAAAGAAATTGCCTGTTAATGGGACCATATGATTATTTCTTATTTATTGATGTTGAATAATAAACCTACTTATAAAGCAACAGCAGTGACAGAGAGATGTGCTGCAGCCGGTGCCTTACCCACTAGTCTGCAGTTGCTCCTCTCTGCCGTGCAGACAGAACTCCAGCACTTTGCCCATCAGGTCCGGCTGCTCTACACACAACGAGCTGTTCTCTTTACGATAGTATCCAAAATCACTGTAAAGAGTCAAAGGCAGATTCTGGGATGGTAAGCGAGGATGGATGAAGACACCTCAGTTTACCTTTCATGAATCCAAACTATTTAATCTATAAAAATACATTTTGCTTTATATTTGTGATGCTTAATTTCCAGTTTCATTACAAAGTTGCCGTTTGAAGGATATCTGAAATTAATTGCACTACTTCCTGTAAGTAGAAAGCTTATAACTGCAGAAACGGTGTACTATGAAAATGAGTATAGGTGTATTCTTATAGAACTAGTGCATAGTGAGGATTTGGGACAGGGCCAATGTCTTACCACAGGAAGTCATCCAAGGTGCACTCACACGGGGTTGGCTGGGTGTTGACCTGGTAATCTCGTCCATTCCAGCAAACGGCGTCTTTCCTGAGACGCAGGAACTTCTCTTTGTATCCAAGCATGCAACCATCATTGGGGTCACTGATGTCATCAGAGTGGGCCAACCACTGCACATAGTCCTTGTCACCACCTACAATCAGCCATATTTTGGACTTTGTTTACATATAATCTCAAACAAATCACAAACATTGAAAAGAAAAACTATCATCTGTTTTGTTGTCTCATACATAATAACATGCCACTCACAGTCTCTGGTGAGAAGCTCCCTGAAGTCAATTGTGAAGGAGATCCAGTACTGGCTGAGGAAAGCGTCTCTAAAGCCCCAGACACTGACATTCATGGAGCGGGCTCCCGGCTCTGATGCCAGCCCAGTAAAGTAGATTGGGTCTTCGGTAAAGTTGTAAACACCCCAGCACTGTCCTTCATCAGTAGAAAATCTGCAGAGACATCCAAGAATGTACAATTATTGGAAAAACCACAAGAAACTTCACAGTATAACAATAGCATATGAGAGGGAGTTGTATTGAATGACAGTTAGCACTGCTGTGATGTCTATTAGGTAAAAGGCTGACCTCAAGTGGGTTATTGCTTTTATACATTTAACTTATTTACTTAACATTTTGTAATAAGAGAGTTAAGGCAAAATGATTAGTCTACTTACACCAGGCCTAATTGGAACCTTGAATTGTGCTTAAGGAAAAAAAAAAAATCCTATTCAATTTAGCTGCTTGAGTCTCTTGGTATTGTGTCTGCTGTGAAAAAGCCTTCTCCAAGCATCAGTAACTATGGTACCAACCCAAACTCCACTGTGTCCTCTAACTGTAGCTCACTTGATACTGTTGATAGGTTGATTGTGGTTTTGCTCCACAGCAACAAGCAGCCCTCCAGAGTCCAGAATAGCGTAGTGATGGGGCCCATCGAGGGCCTTTATCCAGGTGTAACCCCCATCATCAGACACATACACATCAGGCTTCATCACGGAGATGGCGTCACCAACACTCCCTGATGAGAAGCACAGAAATGGTCATCTGAGAAAATAAATCTAATTTATCAACTTTAACCAACTTAAAACCTTGTTAAAAAACTGTGGTATGAAAGCTCTGAACTGAGAATTACCATGTGCAATGATGAGACCCACAGCGTTTGGTTCGGTCAGAGGAAGCATAGGGACGTTCAGCTTCATTGAAGTACTGTATGCTGCGTGGATGTGGAGGCTGCACTATACACACACACACAAGCAGCATGTATTATCTGATAGTGCCAACAGTGGGAACGTCAAAAGAACAAGTACTGTTTGGCCTTCTTTGGCACCTCCACCCAAAAGTTATGTTATCAAAACATATGTAATGAAATACAAGCTGAGCCTATAACATACAAAGGTACAAATTTGTAATAAGATAAATAAACTTCCACACCACTCTCCTCTCCTTACCTTGTCTGGGTCTTTGGCTGTCGCGTCACACTTGGTGTTGGCAGGTTTCCGCAGGGGAACCCATTCTCCGCCCTGATCAAAGGACACCACAGACTGTACGGAGTTGTCTGGAACAACAAGACAGAGACCAAACATTTATAGGTAGTCTGACGCATTTCGCAGATACTCTTATCCAAATACAATGTATGCAAATAGAGCTTCAATTCAGTTAGCCCCAAGAATACAAGTAAGCAAGACTGAGCAACGCAAGGTACAGACCCATACTGCCCTGCAACAAGCATGTAATCCCAGAATGTTCATGTAAAAAAAAGGAGATTCAAATATAAAGAAGAAGACAGAGGTGAAAGCTGGGCAGCAGACATGAGGGAGTTATGATTGAGCGGGTAATGCGAGGTATTTCTGGTGTGTGAGCTAGCACAGACAGACATCATATCTAACACTGAACAGCTAATTAAATATTGACTTAACGCCCCATCCTCTGGTATGTAATGGAAAAGTCATTCATGTCTGTCTATTCCTGAGCTCAACCTGAGTTCAGGCATGTTTTGCTATTACTCCTTTATCTAAGCGCAGACAAATGAATACAGCTACCTTTTGCCAGAACACTGGTGACGAAAACTCCTCGCAGGGAGGTGACGTTAGTGAAGTCTGTATCGCCACCCGTGGTGGTATAAAGGTGCCGCTCCAACGACTCGGAGTACACAGTGCCACGGTCGTCTGATACATAAATAGTACCGAATCCTGTATCTGTGGATGCAGACAAAAAACACACCACTTGGTTCAGACATACATACAGCTGTGAATAAATGCACCTAAGAACTCATTTATTACATGACCAAAGGCACTAGTAATAGTATGTTATTCACTTTGTTTGTCTACACAGGTGAACACACTGCCTCCTACTCTTAAATATGATAACTGCTTTACTATACAATATTAGGAGTGAACAGTTGAGGTTTCTGTGTTGACTGACCTCCTGGCTCGTCAACGTGCATGAAGACCATTTCGTCGTTAGCTGCCAGGATGGAGTAGAACTGCTCGTGACCAACAGGGGGCAGCTGGGCCATGTTCCACGTCTCGCCCTGGTCCACTGACACGTGAATCATCCTCAGGGTGCCCTGCAGGGAGAAGGTTTGAAGAGTAATTACCTCATGTGAATAAACATCATTCAATTGATAAAGTAAGAAAGAAATATTTGTCATAAAAGCTTAAAATACCCAAATGAGCTAGCCACGGAGCACATTTAGCAAACAATAGTGTTGGACTGTATAATTATGGACATGAATGGAGCTGAACCTGAGGCCAAGATCTATTCCTCTTTAAAATACCAGACGGCCCCATATATACTCATAGGTGATACTACCTCAATGACTGATAGGAAGAATATACATTTAATAATAACAATACTACAAAATATTTTCCTCATATTGAAAAATAAAAACAAGCTAGAGGCACAGCCTGACATATCAACATACTGTGTGTCAAATTCAGTGAACTGAAGCCATTTCATTCAAACACAAGGTCGAGACGGACAGCATTTTGCTTTCGGGGATTATCACCAACTGTATATACTAACCTTGCCTGTCATTACAGAGGCAAAGAGGTATCGTCCACCCAGGCCGAAGGAGTAGATCTTACCGGCAACAGTCTTGATGTTTTTACCATAGTCTGTAGTTCTCTTCAGCTCCAGCATTCCCCGATCCACTGGAAAAAAGGGAAATAAAATAGGATAACTCAGAGATGAAAGTGCAACGTGATCATGCAAAGTGAGACTAAAAGTTACATGGAGTATTTAAATAATGTAAATAAGGAAACTAATACTTCTGTTCTATCTGGCCTGGATTATCTCTTATCTTGATACCATTTTGTCATTTCAATTTCAATTAATAAACAAATTAAAAATCAGTTAATCAATGGAAAACGGAGGTCTCAATAAAAACATTTATTACATTTTAATCATTTTTGCATTTTAAGGGTTTGCTTAAAGGCCTACTTCACCGGTTTGAATATGAAGGTGTATTGAATTCTGAGATCCTATGTAGTATAAATGTGCAGAAAAAAATTAAATCGGTTCATCCTAGCCTGAGAAAAGGCAGAAAGAGTGTTTTTTTAACCCTATATTTCTCTTTCTCGTGACATCACAGAAAGAGAAATATAGGGTTAAAAAAAACTTACTTTGTAAATATTACTGTGATGTCTTTTACTGTGACATCACAGTAATATTTACAAAGTACGTTTTTTTTTAACCCTATATTTCTCTTTCTGTGATGTCACGAGAAAGAGAAATATAGGGTTAAAAAAACACTCTTTCTGCCTTTTCTCAGGCTAGGATGAACCGATTTCAATAGCATATTTGCACATTTATACTAGGATCTCAGAATTCAATACACCTTCATATTCAAACCGGTGAAGTAGGCCTTTAAGTAAGGGATCACTTACTGCAGGATCCGTTGAGACTGGCTGTAAAGAAGATGGTATTTTGTCTTCCCCTAGAATTTGACATAAGCAGACACACATGGTCAAGGTTATTTGAGATGTATCGACAGGCTCTCTTGAAAGGGACGTGACAGTGGGTGCTTACATCTCAATAAATAACTAAATCTAGATGGGAAATCTTGGTGGTGAAATTAAAAATCACATGACATGGCTTATCAAATACAAGTAGCACACAGCCGTGCCCTTCCTAAATATGTACTTTCTTTTGTGAGTTGTGTCTTGAGTTGTGTCTCGCCCTGGTTGAAAATGACCTATTTTCCACAATCCTGTTTAGATAAGTGTCTTTGGGCTAGCAATAAAAGGTTATGTTAATGGGAGAATTTTGTACATTGATCTCTCTCAGACACACTAACCTTGAAAACACAGCCGTAAAACTGAAACTAAAAAGATAGTTAGAGCTGGCAAGATCACTTAAACCTACTAATGCTCACACTTACTAATGCTCACACATTAAGTGCCTCTAAAAACAACAAGAGTGCTGCGAGGGCTTGGTCACAACAGAGCAGGCCAAACAGTTACCGGGTGCCATGCACTTTAACTGCCTATTTTAGAAAGCATAACTTTGCAGAAGTCACACATGATTGTAGCTCAGAAAAGAGAAGGAACTGCACTGACTTGCATTATATTTAAACATTTGCAAGTTGGAGGAACTACAACTTAAGAAAAGGACAACTGGCTATCAAATACCATCTAACTAGTTGACATTTTTACTACATACCAGACCAAAAAGAATGGGGTTCTTCCTCTCTTTCCTAATCTCACTGGACAGAAATATTTCCCTGAGACTCAGACACTCAGGGGATATTGAATTACACTTCTGTTTGTTCACTGATCACCTGACGTCTCTTACCATTTCACCAAACACACCATGTCATGGAGCTTTTTCCAGGTGCTGCCCAGATCTTCAGACAACCACAGTTCATTCTGAGTTTAAGAGTAAGCAAAAAAGTGCAGGAAGAGTTAATCATGAACTCAATATTTGAATGGAAATAGCGCCACTGTTTACACAGGTCACACAGACCTTGGTATAATAAAGTTGCCCTAAAATATTTGAAGCCATGTTGATAAGGGTGCAAACAAATAAAATTATATTGTCCAATAAAACTTAGGGCGACACCCACATTCAGAACTGGAGTTGTCACATTCATGTAGACAGCTGACTTACATCCAAACTGGTTATCTTCCAAACTAAATAAAGCTCTTGAACATTCACCACTTACGCTATTGCTGAGGACGAGCAGTGCGTCGGAATCGGCAGGGTTGTATGTGATCTGCATCAGGGGGATGAAGGGCAAGTCATGATGGCTGAACGTCTTTCCAAAGTCATCTGAGACAAAGATCCGAGACCCCTGACCTCCGGACACTTCTCCTGTCAGGATCACCTACAGGGCAGATTTCAAAATGCAGAATGATGAAAACGTAAAAAATGCTAAGATGTTTAAGTTTCTTAATAGCAGCCGGCACACATTAAAGATGCCCGCTATTTGTAAAACCAAAGAACACTACATGAATTTAATGACCTACTTTCCCAGAGTTCTCGGAGCCGATAGCGATGCCAAACTCTGATCTGATAAAGGTGTTGTTGATGAGGTCGGTAACATCCTCAAATGACTTCCCGTAGTCCTCACTGGCAGACAAACAGTTGCAGGTGAATTTAACCAAACTCAAATACAAAACAGTGTTACCCTTTCTAACAGGTGAAATCATAAGACTTACCTTCGATAGAGTTTGGACTGCCCGAGTCTTAACATGAAGAAGGGCACCTGAAAAGTTGTCAAAGCCAGGATGACCTGCCATGAAAAAAAAAAACGGTTCAGTTTAAGGAAAGTGGAGCATAGATCATTTATTAATGTTGCATAGAGTATTCTTCTACGTTCTCTTAAGGCAGACTACCTGGTCATTTTCATACATTTCTATGATTAATCCAGCAATGTCCCAGAAGAACAATGCTGCACAAGAGACATGAAGTGTATGACACTCACCCCTGAGGCATCTCCAACCCAGGCCAGCGACACTGATCCACTGAGGTCATTGAACGTGTACTAAGGGGGGGGGGGGGGGGGGGGGGGGGGCAAAAACATGTTAATACCATTTATGTTAAATACATTAAGAAAATAAACATATTTAACATCACAGTTCGTCTAAACAGCTGTGAATGATTCTACATTATGAGAGGAACAGCCTTTGAGCCTCCAGACTGTGTACATTGAAGAACTGTTTAGGGCCCCTCTGTTTCAGCAGCTCATGCTGTAAGCAGCTCTACTGCCACTTGGACCTGCAGTAGTAAGTAACCTCATTGCTGAGCCTCTAGGAATTCTGTCGTCTTTTGTGATTACCAGGGCCAAATATACAAATACTGCAATGCAAAGTGGATCACATGGCAATGAGGAGCTAGGCAAATAAGCATCACAGGGCTCTGCAACAGAGGTCAGTGTCCTGTCTGTTTTTAACAGTAGTGTCATAGTTGTGCAACACCACTGTGTTTTGCATAGTTGCGTGGATGTTTTATAAGCCGCATTAAGATGGGTGCTTTGGCTCTCTGGGTTAGTTCCAAGCTAAAACTGTTAAATCCATTACACATCTGGTGAGATGAAATGTTAGCCTATACTCTCCAATCCAGGATTTAAGTGCAAGTAAAAACAAAACACTGTAGTGTCTGACTCCTAACATCCTGCCAACTGCTTTGACTGCCCTGCTAACACAGCTTTTAATTACTAAATAACTACCACACAGCCGGTCACATGGATTCCCCTGGGCCAATTTCCTGTCAACTTTCAGGCATATCCTCAAATACAGAATGCAGCTGCAGCCTTGGCAAATAATAAGATAAGATATAGCCATGAGTGGAGCATTGAGAAGTAAACCGGTCTGACAGTACTTCAGTGGAGCCTACGTAGATCTTAAAAGAAAAAATAGGCGTTGTTTCTGTGTCACTACACTGTATTTCACTGCACCAAATATAAAAAGAAGCAAATCCTGGCAGTCCAGTTGATGCTAATGCTTTATGCTTTTAACTGCATGTTTTAGTTTGAGAAAAGGAAAAGTAAGGCTACAGTGCAGTGTATCCTCCTGTAACTGCAACCCTGGGCTCCGGGGCTGACAGGTGAATGGAAAACAGCCCATCAGCAGCTAGGATTTTTGACTACACTGAATAGCTGATAAGGCCTGTGTTGGTGCACCTGGTTAGCACCTGCGCATCATCTTCTCTGGGCTCATTTAATTGCCAGACGTGCGAAGAGTAACAGGACCTACAGTTGGTAACTTACACGGTGGGTGTTGTCTGCTAACTTGGTGTCGTATCCTTGAAGAGTCGTGCAGGAGTCGCCCTGCTCGGTGCTCCTCCGTCTTATCCTGTGACTGGGTGCAGCAGCCAACCATGCAGGCAGGGACCTCTTTACGATTTTTGCCGCTTTCACATGAACGAATGATGTCTTCACAAAAGCCGACTGCCCGGGAGCCTCGTCTCCCAGCTGGAAATCTAAGCCGGCTGTGAAAGTGGAAACAGATAACAGCAGGATACAGGGCAGCAAAAGTCCCATCCTCGTCGCTCGTGTCACCGTCAGTCAGATATTTAAAACAAAGAGACGAGGGAGTAGAAACACAGCTCAAAACGAGTCTTTGTTTATCCCTGGCGTGTCTAGATGTTGAAGGTCGCTACAGCTCTGCCGCGGATGACATCAACAAAACAGTAGTCCTGACAGCGACTTTGAAAACACGGAGCGCCCTCAAAGCTCCGACTATTTCCCCGCGTAGTAGCCTAGCGGGAAAACTATCAAAATACGGGAGGGGGGACGCAATGTTTAAAAATTAACCGTAGTATTTATTCCTACTGCGACTCCTGAGCCAATATGATACACAGTAACGACCAGGCAAATTGTGTCTACGGGTAGTGGGTGTAGGCTATCGCTCTGTGCATAGAGCAGCCGCTGTGATTGGCTGCGTTTCTGTCCTGCTCCACCTATCCGCTGTTTTGATTGGTGGACAGGCGGCCTCGCGCAGAGGAGCTGCATAATTAGATGTCAAACCCTTTCTAGATAGGTTGAGCAATAGCCTACTGTCGTGTTACTCCGTCCAACCATAACTTCACTTAAAGACGATACTGTGAATTTTTCTTAGCCAAAGTTGGCTTAATTATTAGGCTACACTAAAATAATGAGTAATAAATGCAAAATTTAGAAAAATAGCGACGGTAAAAATAGTAATCAATATAGATTTAATCTAAAATTGAGATTATAGCCATGTTGGGGCCAAATGGGCCACAACGGGGCCAGATAGGGCCGCAGGGAGGTGAGCTTTAGCTTAGTTGATTTTATGCAAGCACACGATTCACAGACGAAACTATTAGGCCTATGTGGAAACCTTTCACATGACACCTGAAAACCCACAATGAGGCATGTAATTCAGAGGAGGTGTGTTTTCACTAACCCTTTTCAATGAGTGTGATGACTTTACGTTTCATTTCAGGTAACATGACATTCAGTAATTTCTTCACACTGAAGTAATCGAGTATTCTCTCCACCTGGTTTCAGTAGGCTGAAATCCTGCATGTATAGATTGTATGACATGCTCTGGTTGCGTTAATATGTATTAACAATTGAGTAAAAATATTTATAAATGCAATAACATTCAAATGTGGCTATGGGCCCCTTGTGAAATGGCAGTTATTTGGGAAGAAATCCCTTAGCACACAGACATTAATACTGTTTTATTGAATGCATCTAATATGCTCTCCACTGTCAGTTTTCCATCTAAACAATTTTATGATATCTGAGGGGTGAGCTTATGATTATGCTCACCATCAGTCTAGTAGGAACAGGGCTTTATAAGAAAAACAAACTATCATGTGATCTTAACTTCTGTAGATTAATTAAGAATAAATGTTTCTGTATAACCTGCTGCACTGATAGATTATATTTTTCAATTTTGCTGGTTGCAATGAGTCATGTTGTGCTGTTGATCAAATTTGTGCATGTGATGTAACATTAGGCGAAAGCAAACCCATGACTACTGGTCATGTGTTGCAGGGGGAAAAAATGCCCAAGCTTATAGCTGCACCGGTTATTCACAGGACAGACTCAAACTACAGATGAGAAACTGTATTCAGAACACAGCAATATGCTGTTTTAGGGTTCACTTGCAGTGTGTTCACTTGTCATCTCTTCTGTAAACTTCCAGTTGTGGGGCAGGATAGGACATTGCCTTGTCAAGTTAAACTCAGCCAGTACAAGGCATGTGGGTCTGATCACCTAATCATGCTTGAGTACTTGACTGTTCCCATGTTTAACCTTTGGTGTGGCACAACCTATCCGACAGGTTTGCAAACCTGCAACAACAATACGGTGTCATCCCATCGAAAGGAAAAGCTGTTGAACAAGTTAGGTGTCACTGGTTTTCAAAAACCCTGGAACTTAAATTACCTTCTTGGCTACACTTAAATGTGTCCTGTTGCATTAGGGATGCCCTTTGTGTGTAAAGGGTCGTGCCTGGTGTATTTTCTGATTCCCAGATTCACTCAGAAAGCCAAACAATCTGATAGCATTCCTCCACAAAGGGACTGTACAAAGGAGTTGAAGCCCCTCCCCCACAACAGCCCACTGCACTATTACAAGGTGCAGAACAAAGCCGCTCTTATTCCTTCCACATATATTCTTGGTAGGAAGAGAACTGCACCGTGGAACAAGGAACCCAATTTTTATCTTTTGGCTGCACTTTGTGTCGAGAGTTGGATGTAACCAATTATATCTAATTTTCGCCTTCAAACAAAACACATATATGAGCATTTCCATTGACCCAAACTGAGGGCATTACAGACAGCATATAGAGCTGTGTGAAAGTTTGTGAACCCCTTGAACCTTTTGGAATTTTATATATTTTTACCATTATTCATTAATTTTTATCAATACCAGTATTTTTTATATGAAATAATAGATGTTTGTTTATCAATTCAAAATTTTTCTTTTCCAGAAATCAATTGTTAAAGCAGATGAAACAAATTATTTGACAACTATTGTATGTGCAAAAGTTTGTGAACCCTAAGCTGCATTGCTTAAATCGAGCAAGTAAACACAATCAGATGGGCCAAATTGAGTTATGAAATGGATCAATATACTGAGAGATCTTTAGGGAAGAAATTGGGCGGCACTAGATAAAACCAGGTCAGTTTAGGCTCACCAAAGTGAACCCATACAGGTCAGACATGATAAAAGGGAAACAAATCTCTGAGGATCTCAGGAATAGAGTTGTGATGCTGCACATTTGTCTGGGGACAGCTAAAAATTATTTAAAGAAAAGTTTGAGCTCCATCGGTCCACGTGAGGCAAATCATCTACAAATGGAGAGCTTTAAGAGTCACTGAACATCTGCCTAGAAGTAGACTTCCTTCAAAAATATCCACAAGCGCCACAAGAAAAGTGATTTTTCAGTTAAAAGCCATTTTTTATATGAATTTATAGCTGTCCCCAGACAAATGTGCAACATCAAAACTCTATTCCTGAGATTGTTTTCCCTTTCAGCATGTCTGACCTGTATGGGTTCACTTCGGTGACCTGGTTGTAGCTCTGTTTTATCTAGTGCCACCCAATTTCTTCCCTAAAGATCTCTCAGTCATTACATTGGTCTATTTCATCAATCAATTTGGCCCACCTGATTGTGTTAACCTGCTCAATTTAAGCAATGCAGCTCAGGGTTCACAAACTTTTGCACATACAACAGTTGGCAAATCATTTGTTTTATGTCTTTTAACAATTGATTTATGAAAAAGAAAAATATTTAATTGATAAACAAACATCTGTTATTTCATATAAAAAATACTGGTATTGATAAAAATGAATTAATAATGGTAAAAATAAATAAAATTCCAAAAGGTTCAAGGGGTTCACAAACTTTCACACAGCACAGTATGTGAATGAGTTCAGCATCCACTGATGGGAGTCATGGAAAACACATGGCTTGCTGTATACTACTGTACATAATAAAAATGGTTGGTTTGATATTATAGGTAATAGCGACCTCTAGTGACAATTTATAACAATTAGTGTGCATTCACTCCCATTTAACAAAGCTAACTCTAATACTAGGAGCACGAGCATGTTACCACTTTTATAAGATACAATATTATTGAAGATTCCACTATTGCTGGCATGAAAATAAATGTAACCGTATGTTTCCGTATGTTACAATCACCCTGTCTTGAGTAAATATTTGAGTTGTAACATGGCCAGATTAAACTGTTCATGCACCTCTGTGCATTGTGTGCTGTGTACCTGTCACCTCCCAGTTCCTTGTAAGTACAGTGCGTCAGAAGACACTGATAATACTAATACCCCCTCAAGAAAGGGTGAAGGGATTTGATAATAATGCAGAACCCACTTAGTTTATATTAAACTTTGGTGTCTAAATTATTTAAAGAAATTGTAATTAATCAAATAATATGCATAATATGCTTATTGACAGGCAGTGAAACTGGGGCTTTCGTAGCTCTTGAGGTTCTTCTTCACTTGTACAGGACTTTCACTCAAGTTCTTAGTTCCTCTCAATATGCAGTACAGAGGGAGATATAGAGACACAAATATACTGCTGAACAAAGATATCAAGCTAAATAGATACAAGCAATCTTAAATACATGGACTTTTGTACACATGGTGCAATGAATGTAGACGTACTGCACTCAGTTCAGAGGTGGTTGAATGTGAGAATATTCAGAGGATATGCAGTGCAAATTATGTTGGCTATAATGAAAGTAAACAAAAGCAGGCATGTCTTCATTCCCTAAAATATATCAATTATGTAAAGTGTTAAACTAGTTCCATCTTGAGTACATTATATTCAACTTGCATATTAAATATATTGGTAATGATACCAATAATGATATTAATGTATTTATTTATTCGTTCACTGTGTTGCACTACCCCATGTACAGTGATCAACCATTAATCAGTTTATATCAATAATCAATAATTTTGATACTTAAGTATATTAAAGAGGACATAATATGAAAAACTGACTTTTACAGTGTCTGTGCACACTTTTTAAGTATGTGTCCCTACCAGCCCACACAGCTTAAAAAGACAACTCAGGTGCCAAAACTGAATAGAGAGAGGGCAAAAAAGGCTGGAAGTAGGTGATGCGGCAAGGGCAGTGTGACAAAACTAATGGGTTTTTTGAATAATAAACCATGAAAACCTTTTCTATATAAATTAGACATACACATTTGAACCCAGAGAATTAGCCGCATACTATATCCCCTTTAAGGAGGCTATTAATACAAGTAGGCCTACATTTTTCAAATACATGTTAATACCTATCTACTACAGTCAAATTGTAATCTATACTTTTAGTTGGATGTATAGGCTCTATTGGTGCTTTTACAGAATTATCTGAATAGCCTAGGCCTACTTCTTATAGTCCCAGTGCAAATTTTCCTTAGCTAGTAGATATGCGCAAAAATGCAGGATCACTCGTTGGCAAAGACAATTTTATATCTCCTGCTCATATCCAACATAGGCTACAAACAATATTTTTTAAAGAAGCACACACAAAACCTTGGCCTTATGCTATAAAGTTCCGAGGGACAAACTGCCTATAGTGCAAAAACATTACATGTAGAATTCGAAATAGTTATATAGGCCTACCTAGTTTATATTCATAAAAAATAGAATTTTTTTGAATAATGTTAAAATAAAATGCTGTAGCATAACCTACCATCCTGTAAGGAAGGCTACACTAGTATATGATTAATACAATTTTCTCATCGCATCCTGACACAAATGTCAAACTTTAACATGTGGTGATGAACAGAATATAAAATGCAGTAGAACTACAGTTTACTTCTTAAACACATATTATTACTGGACCTTCTTTTATAGGCCTACAGTCAATGAACTGGACAAAACCATAGGACAAAACTTGGGAGGGTTTCTCCAACATTTCAGGCCACAGTCCTAGCAGCGCCCCTCGCGACGCCTCAACGTCAGCGATCACGTGTTACCTACTACGACTGACTCGCTGGAGTTGGAGAAAAAGTTTGACAAGCCCGAACCAGAGAGAACCAAAAGAGCTGCAAAACCACCAGGAAACGAAGTCACATTATCGATACCAACGGTGTTCTTTTTTTATTTGTTGCTGTTTTCTCCTCACAAACGATGGAATCCATCGCCCAGGTAACGGAACTGACTGGAAGATTGAAAACAGTTAACGGCGCTAATGATACGACACTTTTTCTCTCTCTCCAGCAAACACTATAGAGTGTGCAACTTATCTCAAGCTGTGTCTTTATTTGTCCACAGAAAGTGCTGACTTCGGGATTCAGTCTTGACTTGGGGCCTCTGAAGGAGCCGTTGGCGTTCATGCGTGTTCTAGAATTGGTAATGTTTTTATTTTATTTTTATCGTTGTTTCCTTCTTTTACCATATGGCTCGTGGCGGTTCACGGGTTTTAACTTCTCCACGAGCGTGTCCATCCCATCCCATCCCTCCTAGAAAAAACTTTTTTACAAATTGATTAGGTTTGTCTCGTGACCTATTTTCACGCCTGGAAAAGCTATGAGCAGAAACACCGTTTCGAATATGGTATGCACTATGCGCAGTAGCCTAGTCGAGGGGGCGTTTATGCCTGTGTTATCATCTCAGTAGCTACATCGAGATTGTAAGCCTTAATTTACTTATGGGATAGATAGCTGGTGTCAATATTTGTTACCCTGTTAAATGTATCAACTGTCAAAACTGTGCTACAGTTCACAAGGCATAATAATTTAGAAAAAGGTTTAATTTTGCCTTAACTGTTAAAGTAGGCTTAGATATCCTCAACACCATTTCTTGCCAACTATCAATACAGTAGACCTAGGCCTACGTTTGATATTTACTTGCAGGTAGCCAGGTGTTGTTATGTAGATATATTTGTATATACTTTGTATTCTTGGTGTGTAGGCCTACACGTTTTCTCTACTTCTGGTGTGAACTCTGCACACTAGTCAGTTGCATCCTGTGACTAAGATGAGGCCTTCCTGTCAAAAGTGTTGCCATTGCCATCCAATAAAGGGAAGTGTCTGTTATCATGTGTGACGGTTTGATCTGCACTGTCTTGAACGTCCCTGCGTGCAAATGTGTCTCCTCTTATCTTGTGTCTGTGGCTGCAGGTGTTCTCTATATTTGCCTTTGCCACGACCGGAGGTTACACCGGCTCAAGCATTGTCAACGTCCAGTGCCAGGGTAGTGCCAGTGCCATTCAAGTACAAGCAGACTTTAACTACCCCTTCAGGTGTGTGTGTGTGTGTGTGTGTGTGTGTGTGTGTGTGTGTGTGTGTGTGTGTGTGTGTGTGTGTGTGTGTGTGTGTGTGTGTGTGTGTGTGTGTGTGTGTGTGTGTGTGTGTGTGTGTGTGTGTGTGTGTGTGTGTGTGTGTGTGTGTGTGTGTGAAACAGGCTCACACCCCTTTTAGAGCAAGGAACTGGCTCCAAGACAAAAGAGTGTGTGGTGTTTACTTGGAGGCTTAAAATGATTCTGTGTGTACACAGGTTGATGCAACATCCCTATAACGTTCCTGAATGCAAAGTCAATCAATCTACCACCACTGCTTTCTACCTGACCGGAGACCATACATCCTCGGCACAGTTTTACGTCTGCATCGGAGTGTTGGCCTTTCTCTACTGCATTGCCACACTGGTTCTCTACTTGGGCTACCAGCACAAGTATACTGAAACTAGTCGTGGCCCCATTGTGGTATGTTTGCTGGATTCTGTATTTCAGCTGTTGTACTGAAATGCTTGTGCTCAGCCAGATGCTCTTCTGCATGTATAAATAGCTTCGAAATTAATTTGCACAGTGTTTTCTTTGAACTGCTGTGTAAATTCAATAGTGATGAATGTAGTTGTATCTATGCTGGCAGTATTTATATTGTATGCTTTGTTTGTAACGTCAGCTGTCCACTTCAAACTGGAATTCTACAAGAGGTCACAGAAAGTGCATTTTAACAGAGTTGTGTAAATTAAACAGTGGTGAGGGTGTGGTTCACTCACACTAGGCAAAGTTGCTCCGTACGGGAATGTAAGGAACATACTGCACTAGGTAGTGTCTTTTAAAGAAAGCTCTTAGATTGATGATACTACTGTGGTTGGTTTAATGGTTCCGTATTGGTAATGCTTCTTCTTTAAGGACCTGTTAGTGACTGCGGCCTTTGCCTTCTTGTGGTTGGCGTCTTCCTCTGCTTGGGCTAAAGGCTTGTCCGATGTGAAGTGGGCCACCAGTCCTGCAACCATTGTATCTTTGCTTGGTGTTTGCGGGATTGCCAGCAATAAGTGCACCCCAGGTGCTACGCCTCCCATGGGCAGACTAAACGCCTCTGTGGTAAGTTGCAAACATGTCTGTTTCAGACATGCTAAAATGTGTTTTAAAAAGCCTGAGGTATTTCACTGATGTCTCTCTCTTTTTTGTCAGGTTTTTGGTTTTCTTAACCTCATTCTGTGGGGTGGAAACTGCTGGTTCATTTACAAGGAAACACCTTTCCACAAGTCAGCCAACCAGCCCGCAAATGTGGAAGGAGGAGTTTGACCGTCGTAGCCGCACAGCTTCCTCATTTCAAGATTTTCCAACATGGTGTGTTACTGAATGAGTCATTTTGGCACTAACTCTTCAAAGAGAAATACTGCAGGTTTACATTTTCAAAACTTGACTACTCAAATATATTTTGGAAAGTAAAAATGTAGTTGTTTATAATCATCAATGCATTTTTGCAGTCGAGCATTTTTTTATAGGTGCAATGCCTGCACATTTTAACATATTTATGCCAAGGTATCCAAAAACTAAGTGTCCCTTATCTGAAATGGTACTGTAAATGTGGACTGTACAGCCAAATAATAATGATGCATATACCTTTTTCTCAACCTGTCAACTGTCAACAGTATTTCTGTGCGATACACCATTTTTGCCATCAGCTTTTTAATTTAAAGAAACCAACAAAACAAAAAACTCAAGTGTACAAATTAAAAAAGAACTAATAAATATTAAAAACTTGCAAGTGCATTTAATAACAAGTCTAGACTATAGACAATGACATTTCAGTCCAATCCTAAAAAAATCAAAAATGGCAGTTACAATGAATTATTAGTAAATAGTTAGAAAAAGTATTCAGTTGCCGTTATGAGATTATTTATAATGTTTTTTTTTTATTGATTTTGTTTTATGTTGCACTTCATTATCTCACTGTTTACAGCTATATTCACTGCTTTAGCCCAGCAGCTAAAAATTATGTTGAAGTCAGCGAATATATCCATTTAGAGCATGCTTGCTCTATATTAACTTTACTATTACACTAGTAGAATTTGTGATATTTTTCCTAAAAGAACATGATTATTTTTACTCTTTGTTCTGCTTATCAAAAATGAAATCAAATCCCAGAAGTAAAGCCAACGTTCTATCAACCTTAGCTAGTTGTTGGTTGCTGATAATCTTTTAATTTTCACAATTGACTGATTGCTAACATTTGACTAATTTACTGCATATTAACTCTTACTTTTTTTGTCCATTATTGCCATCATGATTTCCTACTTTGATATAGCCTTGCTAAAGTCAGATTTTCCAGCTTGATCCACCACAGCGTCACATCATAGACAAGACTGAAGCTCCAATCACAGTTCAGAAAGTTACTGAGTGTATATGAATTGCTTTGCATCAATAAAATAAAGTAACTGTGTGATGTTATGCCTGATGTTTCACTGGTGGAGGCTAACACAGCACACATAAGCCTACTGTTCATAATGTTTTTAGATGGGTGAACACATCACATATCCTATTTAGCATAAGATTCACTAAGTGGACTGTAATATTTCACCCCAAACTTCCCGTTTCTCACTATTTGCAGAGCTGCAAATGAGTTTTACTTATTTAGAAAGCGAGGCCAGGTAACGTGCAATGTAGTGTGAAGCTCACTAGATGGCAGACATGCTGCTTTTACCAGGTATCAGCTGTACATCAAAAACGTCCTCTCCCAGGCATACACACACAAGCCTTCAGACGATAGATAGTATAAAAGCTTCAGACGAACCTCCTGACCCCCTCCTACCCAGTCACATTTTCAGATATCTCAATGCTGTGTATCTGCTGTGAAAGCCTTAGTGCCTGATCCATCCCCCAAAAATGATAAGAAAAACCCAGACATTGTTCAGGCTATAATCTAGAAACTATCCACATGCTGATAGTTATGAACAATTTTTTTATATGCATCATTTCAGTCCGGTTGAAATTGTAGGCCTAGCGGAACGTCTATGGTAGGTTTATGTAGGCATACATGTATTCAGCTGCTTGCTTTTAAATAGATTTAAATATATATTCTGCCACAAACCCTTTCTGGGGTCAATTATTATTATTATTATTATTATTATTATTATTATTATTATTATTATTATTATTATTATTATTATTATTATTATTATACATTTAGACTGAAATTTAGATTTGGACATAGGGTTTTGCTAGCTTTGATGTCCCAAACAGTTCTAACCCTATCAAATACACAACCTAATTGAACACTCCATAACATGTTTTAAATAAATGTTTTATGGCCCAGATTACTATGAAAACAATAGTCCAGAGACAAAAATATAAGCTTCAGGCAGAAGAACAGACAGTGCCGTTAAACTGAATTGGACATCTTTGTAAATATCTGTCCCATCGGTTTCACGCGGCCGCGAGCCCTATGACGAGCATGTGAGGCGCGTGAATGGTGAATCGACGGTGTCACCTCGTGAACGCGCAAGAGCAGCAATGGCCGCTTTGGATCGGCGAAATCCTAATCTCGACGATTTTGTCGGATTAAACTGGAGTTGTTGGGCAGACAGGGTGAACATTTTACCATCTGACGGTGAGTCACTCTCCCTGTCCTGCACCTGGTTTCCATCATGACACAGTGTCAGTGTCCTGTGATTTATTTGTTATTACATACACAGTACACAGAGCGGCTTTATGGGGCAACCCAAACAAAGACCTACTGGGTCCTAGTGCGGGGTGAGTTTTCTAAGGATGTTAACTGGCAACAAACAAAAAATACATTTAAATAGGTGTTTTTACGGCCATTAATAATGTAGCGATAACACACTTGCCAATAAAGACGACGACTTACCTCTGTGGACTCTGTTTATTTGCACCGTTTAGGGTTAACCTTTCATTTTCCGTCAGCTTCTGTCACACCAAACACAACAACACTTGGAAGGATTTGTCCAGGTTGCTAACAGCAAAATGGACTAGTCAAGCGCTGAGAGAGGACCAGGTCACAAAAGGGAGCTGTTAGCGTGGGGGTAAATGTCAGGAGAAGTTTCAAGAACCACGTTTTATTTGGATAACTTTCATATTAGGAGCAAAAACCCAGCAAAACCCCTCCAATCTGGAATACAGACTGGTGTGATGTGAGCGACCCTTTTTGGGGTTCATCCTACTGCGCAATGTTATTCAGATATCTCAGTACACCTGTTTCCTGGAGGAGGCTACAGGAATGCCCAATCCCAATATTTCATGCTGACTCTTTTTTGCCTCTCATGCAGCTGGGTCTAATGCTGAAGAAGGCAGTGGCAAGTATGGGAGGAATCGCTCTGAGACCATGGCCCTCAGGAAAGAAGGTGACCAATAAAACTGAATAACTCCGGATGCATTGAGTTTCACCCCTGGTTGATGCATCAAGACATTTATTATATTTTACAATAGACTCTACTTTGTATGCTCCTCTACAACAGATATGCACACATATGGCCACTGTCCAGCGCACGATGAGATCTGTCTGGTGGTGTGCAGCCACTGTGGGCAGGTGGTGAAGCCTCAAGCCTTCGAGAAGCACTGTGAGAAGCGGCACGGTCATGTCACAAAGACCTGCAGCCAGCCCTCTCCTCTGACTCCACGCGCTCGTCCTAGCCGCCCTCTGTCCAGTCGGTCCTCTGCCAGGGAGAGGCAGCATGAGGGCAGATGTCATGAAGCCATTGCCTCCTCTTCCTCCTCAGGTCCACCACCTGTCCGCCAACACAGGCCCACCGAGGACCAGAAGGAGCCAGTGAGGTACTGTTTACTGTTTAAAATTGTCATTAAACAACACAGTGAGTCATGTTGATTTAGGAGATGCTCAAGATTCAAGGTCTTGAAAAAAGCTTTTTTTGGAAACAGGAACTAGAACTGTAAGAAGACATATGTGGTTGTGACAGGTTAATGTTCTTTTAGCGTCAAACAGGCAAAATAATGTGTTTAGGTTTACATTTCACACTGAATGCAGGAACTCTTTTTTAAATTTTTTTACAAGTTCAATATGTCATTGTTGTCCCATTTGGGAGAAAATCAAGGAATCTAAATACAAAAAGAACATTGAAACTGTCGTAGTTTTATTTCGTCGTGCATCTAAATGATGTAAAGTGCATGCAACAACTCAGGAGCTGAAGTTCTCTTCCTATTACCTCTGCAGTTTTCCTTCAGTGGAGAAGTTCCCTCAGGAGAAGCCTCCCCTCCCACAGCAGTCCTCGTCCACGACTCGGCCCAGGGTTCCTCCGTGGCACTCAGGAGCCCTGCCCCCCGCCCACTCTTCATCCTCCACTCTTCCTTCGTCACAGAAGCCCACGGCCGGGCAGTGCAGTGAGTCTCAAAGTCCTCTGCGGGGAACCAGAAGCTACAGCCGGATGAACAAAAACATTAACAGTATGTCAGCTTTGTATACAAATAATGTTGTTCCCTTCCCCTGCTGCTTAACTCTTGGGGAATCTTAAAGGTGTTACAAGGACATTTTTAATATTTCTGAATCTGTTAAATTTTTCCTCTGATGATCACAATTTAAATGTAACAGCAAATGAGACCATCAGTGCAAATAATGCTATTTTTATATAGTTCTTCTTCATGCCTTTGTCATGGGAACGCTCACCCAGGAACAATGGATGGCGTGGTACTACACTACCGCTTTTGTCCAAAGGGGGTGCAAGAATGAACAAACACCAAAAGTTCCTCGGAGCACCTTTAAGCATAATGTTTATTACTCTGGATTTGGTATGTTGTGTATGTTGTGTACGTCATTGTTTGCATTATACAGGGTGAGGTCCCCACAGATCCTTGAAATCTTTGACATTTTGAGAATTGGGGTGGACGGAGGCTGAGTTAGACATGGGTCATTGAATTGAATTTTGTGCAAGAACAGTTAGTTGGGAAGTCATTAACAAGTCCTTTAATTTGATATTTAAGAAGGCATGGGAACCCTGATGATAGTATAATAAGATGGTAAGCAGAACTGACGTCTATTATTTTGTTTTGGACCAAAATATCCAAAGGCTGATCTGTAGTTTTTCCACCAGCATGGATCCTATTGACCGTATGTGTCCTGCTGTTGCTCACTGGCCGCTGTGTTTTGCTTTCTTTCCCATAGAGAAAGAATGTGACCTGAACAAACACTGCGGACTTCTGGATCCAGAAAGGAAGAAGCCGTGCAGCCGGGAACTTATATGCAATGTAAACTCTCAGTGTTACCAGTATCTTTATTGTTGTTCATTATTAACAGAGATGTGAGTTTTATATCCCAGAAGTTGCATTTGCCATTTGATATTTCTTTCAGATATGATGTAATGCCTCTCTCTGTTTCCTTCCCTGTGATCATCTTTCTACACAGAACGATTCCGTCCAGAAACCATCGGGAAGGACTCAGATCTCTGAACAGCTGGCAGTGGAGCAGAGAATAGCCTCAGCAGGTCCAGATATGGAGCAGCTTCTAGTCAAGTCAAAAGACAAAGAGAAACATTTGGAATCCTTTGAAGAAAAAATTACAACTCAGGGCAGTAAATGCAACTTCAACAACAACTGTCACATTCTCAGGTATGACATTGTTTTTCACTCCAAATTGTAACTAAAGGTGCAATTGTTATTCTCTAAATGATGGTTTGAGATAAACAAGTGCACAACATAATTACACACGTAAAGTGACGTACAGTGATGCAGAGAAACGGACAGCAGACATGACAAGCATACACCATAAAATAGAATTATTTGGATTGGACAAATCATTCAATCAGAAAAATACCTGTCCTGAATGGTAATGTATTTCTATCGTAGTAGCCTGCTCTTTTTCAGTAGAATTATTCTCCAGTACAGTGCATATTTAAAAAAAAAATTGTATTCTTTTGCCTTCAAAGCAGGCCAAGGGATCCATTGGGAAACTTTCCAGAAGAGGAAGGCGACAGCACTGTGGAAGTGGAGGTACAGCTTCCCTATCCTTTCAACCAGAGCCTGCTGTCAAGTGGTGAGAGTGAAGAGGATGAGCAGGAGGAAGCCAGAGACCTGCCTGCCACACCACGCCACCCCAAACCTCTAGGGGTGAGTGCAGGGACATATAGAGGGGAGGGTCACTGTTGTCAGGATTGGTTATTCACACCTCTCCAAAGAAGAGTCTGTCTGTATGTATTCAAATATTTCTGTTCTGCAGCTATGCACTTTTGGATGCCACACATATGGATGCAGCACCTTCACCTTTGACCGGCGTTGGCACCATTTGCGGTTTGCCCTCAGTGCAATGTTGGAGCACCATGTCAGTACACACCTGTGGAAGTGAGTATTGTTATAATTAGCAGAAATGTCGTCACCACTTGAGCACGGCAAGGTGAAGAAGAAAAAGAGTTGCTCAGTCAGTTGGGGTACATCCAGCCAGGATCCAGTATCTGCAAGTGCCTGTCCTTAAACTACACACTGTATCCACTGCAGGGCACTGCTCTTTAGCTCAATCTCTTTTCTGTCCGCAGGAATGAACTATTATTATACAGTCATATGAAAAAGTTTGGGAACCCCTCTCAGCCGGCATTATAATTGACTCTGCTTTCACAAAAAAAAATATAAAAGTGGTATGTCTTTAATTTACCAGGAACAGCTAAGTACTGGGATGTTTTCCAAACAAAGATTTTTTGAAAAGCAGTATTTGGTTGTATGAAATAAAATAAAATGTGAAAAACTGGCTGTGCAAAAATATAGGAACCCTTGTGGTTTTGTTGATTTTAATGCCTGTAACAGCATGTAAAATTGATGACTTTAAACACAAAGTTGGTTGGATTATGTTGTTAAGCCTTGAACCTCATAGAAATGTCTGTTTAATCATGAGAAAATGTATTTTAGGTGCCTAAATGCAAGTTGCACTTCTCTTTGACTCTCTGCTGAAGTGAGACAGAATGGGATCATCAAAACAGCTCCCAAAAGATCTGAAAAACAAAGATTGTTCATTGTCATGGTTTAGGGGAAGGCTAAAAGAAGCTTTCCCAAAGGTTTCAATTGTCAATTTCGACTGTAGGGAACGTTGTCAGGAAATGGAAGGACACAGGCATAGTGGCAGTTAAACCCAGGCATGGCAGACCAAGAAAAAAACAGGAGCGGCATAGGTGGAGGATTGTGAGAATGGTTGCACACAACCCACAGATCACCTCCAAAGACCTGCAAGAACATCTGGCTGCAGATTGTGTATCTGTACATCGTTCAACAATTGAGCGCAATTTGCACCAAAACCTCTGCTTTTTATAAAGACCAAATAACTTAATTTTTGTCTCACCAGTCCAAAGCATTTTCTTCCAATATGAAGCTGGCTTGTCTAAATGAGCTTTAGCATACTCCATGCAACTGTATCTGTGGCGTGGGCGCAGAAAGGGCTTCCTTCTCATCACCCGGCCATACAGATGTTTTGGTGCAAATTGCACTGAATTGTAGAACCATGTACAGATACACAATCTGCAGCCAGATGTTCTTGCAGGTCTTTGGAGGTGATCTTTGGGTTGTGTGCAACCATTCTCACAATCCGCCGCATATGCCGCTCTTGTACTTTTCTTGGTCTGCTAGACCTGGGTTTAACTGCAACTGTGCCTGTGTCCTTCCATTCCCTGACAACGTTCCTTACAGTAGAAATTGACAATTGAAACCTTTGGGAAAGCTTCTTGTAGCCTTCCCCTAAACCATGACAATGAATAATCTTTGTTTTTAAGATCTTTTGGGAGCTGTTTTGATGATCGCATTCTGTCTCACTTCTGCAGAGAGTCAAAGAGAAGTGGAACTTGCATTTAGGCACCTAAAATACCTTTTATCATGATTAAACAGACCTTTATATGAGGTTCAAGGCTTAACAACATAATCCAACCAATTTTGTGTTTTAAGTCCTCAGTTTTACATGCTGTTACAGGCATTAAAATCAGCAAGACCACAAGGGTTCCCATATTTTTGCACAGCCAGTTTTTCACATTTTATTTAATTTCATAAAACTAAATACTGCTTTTCAAAAAATCTTTGTTTGGAAAACATCCCAGTACTTAGCTGTTCCTGGTAAATGAAAGACATACCACTTTTATTTTTTTTGTGTGAAAGCAGAGTCAATTATAATGCCGGCTGAGAGGGGTTCCCAAACTTTTTCATATGACTGTATCTCAATGGTTTTCTTTTAAAAGTCAAGTAAAGTGCATTTCAAACAAATTAGTTTTAATAATCTGTTAAGAAAAGCCTGTTTGATGATGTGATCCCTGATGTAAATCATCTGAAACGGTCAGACTTTAAAAAAGAAAAGAAAAAAGATTTCCCTGCTTCAAGTATATTAAGTCAGATTTCAGAACTCAAGCAGGCATTTGTGCCGACTCACTGCTTACATTTGGGAGGATCATCCACTGGATAATCTGTCCCGCTACAATATGAGGCAGCAGCTGATCCACCAGGGCCACGTCAGGTTAGGGGAAAACATGTTGGATGTTTTTCTTCATTTCATTTCCATTCAATGCAGGAATCCTTCTCAGCTTCGTGTTTTTCTTTGGACTTGCAGGAAAATGCCTCAAGTGACATCAGGTCTCAGGTCGCTTCATGTCACACCAACTGTAGGATCAACTGTCAGGCCTGGGGCCAGATCTTCCAAATCCACTGGTTCTCTCAGACTTGAGTCTACCTCACCGGTACAACTGGAAAACAAAAGCAGTCAGCACAATGCTCACAATACCAAACCACGTTCTTCTGCCACCTCTGCCTGCCTCGGGTCACTAGCAGCATCCTGTTGGGCCACCGAGCAAGGCCGACAGCACCATCCTGTTGGGCAGCCCAGCAAGGCTCACCTGAGGAAGATGGAGCTCACTGGAGATGGTAGCGCACAGAAAGCCGCCAAGGAATCACACAGCGGTGAGGACAAATCCTCCCAATGCATCCGGGATCACCCTCTTCATGAGAAGGGTCAGCCACACTTGCCCTCCTCTCAAGGACCTGTAAATGGAACCTTCTCACACGGAAAGAAGCCTTGCCCTCCTCCTGCTCCCATCCGCTCCCCCCGCAGCAGAAGCAGGACCCTGGGGATTCAGCAGAAGGTGGTGGGCTGTGACCACGCAGGTCTCACTCAAAAGCGCAAAGGCAGTGAGTCATCACCTCTCAGCTCCTCACACAAGTGTCAACGCTTGTCCTCCCCTTCCCGCTCCAGCCTCGTCGCCTGGAAGGGAGAGAATATTGGAGACAAGCTTGGAGCCTGGAGAAAAGATTCTGCACCTAAAGAGTGAGTAGACCAGCTAGCTATAGTTTTTTTTGATAATGTCCCTTTAAGCCAACAAAGAAATGAATCGTTCTGAACTTGATTGTGTGTTTTTCCTCTTTTTATTCAACAACAATGAATAAATGAGTAGGTCATACTTGTTTACTTCTCGTATTCACAGCCAATATAGAGGCCAGCCTTAAAAAGACCACTCGGAGAAGAGGCCCGCTGCAGGCTCCAGCTGCTGCCAGCATAGTGTGAGCGCGTGTTTGTATGCATGTTTCTGTTAACCCTTCAACAGACATCAGGAATACATATTGTCTGTGTAATGTCAAATTTGTGTGCATTTGCGAAAAATTTATATTTTTCTACTTGATTAAATGTCTCTGTTGATAACCTGTGTAAGAATAGAAAAATACCTCAAACTACTCATCATGCTGCTAAAATGGAAAGTAATTTCATGGTTATACAATAAAGTATTGAATCCTATATGTGTCTTCTGTAGCTCTGTAATTATGGAACATATAACATATAGAAACTGATTATGGACAGTTTAGTTTAGTTTTACTTAAGACTGTGAAATTGAATACGTGTATTCAAAGGTCTATCTCCAGTTCTTCCGATATCTGCTATGATCAATTAAGTTGACTTTCGAAATTCCAGATGATGTTATCTGGTCAAAAAGCATAGTTATGTGAGGTAGATACTATTCAACTAACACACCTGACCAGAATGTTATGGTTTATATTAGAAGTGGCCAGTCAATTTCAGTATTTACATTTGTAGTACCACCTCATTTTACCACTAGATGGTGTTAAGCCTTAAATGTTGCTCCTCAGAAAAAGCAGCATGATGAACCTTTAGCCATTTACACCAGATTGCATAACACACAGAACGTAAAGACACAAGTCTTAAATATTGTTATCCTAAATCTGTTCAATATGGTAAAAAGTTGCAGCAAAACCTTCCGTCAATGGACGTATTTGGCTCTTTGTTTGTAGCTAAATTTCAGTCTGTTTTTAATCAAACAAATACATTGTGTACAATCCCAAAACGATAGCACTAAATTTACTGTGTTAGCAGCTCTTCACATTTATCTGGCAAAATGTCATAGCTTTGTCCCTAAAATCTTCACAAAACACTCAACATGATGTTTCTGGAAAAGGTCAGAGACAGCAGTAAAAACCTGAGGCAGAAAAAAGTGGAAATCTTGTTATTTTATTAAATCCAATGATATACCATGATTGTTTATCTTTAATACCTACTTGGTTGCACCTATCCTGCAGTCAGATGAGCTCTTAAGCGAACCATGCAAAGCCATTCCACTTAAGCTGCGAGACCTTTCAGATTTTATGGCAGTGACCAACCAGCTCTTCGTTGAAGCAGTGATAAAAAAAAACTCAATACTTATAGTTAAATGTTAAAAGTTCCATTTGTTGGCCTATGGATGTGTGTATTTGTACTGTTAAAGTGGGGAGCTTTAAGCAGCAGCATTTGGAGTGAGAGGCCACCCCCTGTCCAAAACATTGAGAACTGATCATAAAGTGAACGGTTAATGTGTTCTAACTGCAAATTATGCTGCAGATGTGAAAACCTTTTAAAAATGCAGTTATTACTTCTTCACATTGTATTATTTTATAACTTAAAAATGACATAGTCCTGAGAAGATTTATTTCCTACATCCCCAGCTTTTATAGAAAATATTCTTTGACTTCTTATTGTAGACAGAAAAGATGTTTCTTTAGTTGATCTAAAGTTCTTGTTGGATAACTCACCTACAACTCCCTACAGCACCTGCCAAAGCCACCAATCTGATAAAGCACTATATGTTCTCCTTCAATTCCTTGTGTCTTTAGGAGCAAAGTTAATATGCTAACTACAAAAAAGGAAAAGGCGGCTACATAGTCTCTGCCCCTTAGGATGTAACATGTTTGATACTTTCAAGACCGACATTCTTCATATGCAGTTTTTGATACGTGTATAATATATATGTTTTGTTTAACCATATAATTCAGCAGAGCCGAGTGTAAAATACATCTTATTTCGATATAAAACTAAACCCCGCCTCCCTTAAAATATAAACATTTAAATGTCAAGACTTGAATGTAGAAACAACTAACAGTAGCACAGTGGCAGACAAGATGCAAAATTATCAACAACATCCGATTATACACAAATTCACTCAGTACACTGGTAGAACATAGCAGTACACAGCTAATCGATACTGAATACAGAAAAGTGAGTCTTTGTAAGTTTATTTATATATAGATATACAGCTCCAGAAAAAAATTAAGAGAACAGTCTGGATTTTTCTTAAATATCATCTCTACATACCTTATTGAAAATGCTCTTAATGACAAAAAATGTATTAAAATTTGGTATAAATGTTGTCAGTAGTAGTTTATATTATAAAACCAAAATGTTCATTCTACTCAAACATATGCCTATAAATAGTAAATGAGAGACACTGAACATTTGGAGTGGTTTCTACATTTTTTCCAGAGCTGTTTACACATACAGTATATATACTCTGTATATATGTATATATATATATATATATATATATATATATATATATATACACACACACACACGGAACAAATACACTATTTTCCTCCATGTTAGGACTTTCGCAACAGCACTTGGTTTTTCTCTGTGAATTGACAGTGGGTTCCTACAGAGCAACGGCATCCCATTGCTTGATGGTGTCTTATTTGACAGCCGTAACATCTTCATAAATTTCAGACCCTGGCATTCAGTAGCTTTCCATGCTGCCTTGGGGCTCCAGGCCTTGAAATCGAAGGGATTTTCGCTTGATCTCATGATAAGAAAGAACATATTTCAAATCTAGACTGGGGAAAAACATAGAGCCTTGATCCCTAAGAATGGGACATATTCTTTGCCAACTGCAACCAGTCTGCAGGAGTGCTAAATGTGACTTTAATGAAATACAACTTGTGTTACTTTTGCCTCTCTCTAGTTCTCCACCTGTTCTTCCTATGTGCGAGGAATGGGATGATTCACACACACCACCTCTGATACGTGTGACTTCCTTTTTCTCACCCACACTAAAGATGCTGTGGTGCACGCTGCAACTGTGAATATAACATTGATTTTGCGTAAATTCCTATTGCTCCCAGAACATTTGTACACATCACATTCAAATTCAAATTAACATTTGAGAGTTATACATTCTAACATCATACTTTCTAGCCATAAAAACCAGTGGGAGAGCAAATCACATTCATTGTCTGGATGAATGTTTGCTTTTGAACGCAAATGAGGGCAGCCTCTTAATGACAGAGGTGCACAAACAAAGCCAGCACATCTGGGCTGAACTGAGGCTGTCAATGCACAGGGAGCCAGAGAGAATGGCTTTGTGTTTTCTGTGACTCATGATAACCTATCCCTTCCTGCTCAAAAACAAAAGACATGGAAAGCAGAGGGAAGCTGCTTCCCATCAAAAGATGCAATTAACATTTAAGCCTCCACAGTTCACCCTTTCTTGTTCGCGTCAAGACGGAAACTCCTGTTTTGAACCTTGTTCATGAAATATGCAGCGCGTCTTGCATTAAATTCAAGCAGATTCATTTAGACTTGTGAGAACCAAGGGATATTCTGACAGTTACAAGGATTAGCTGTCAGTAGCTACAAAACGTAAATTTAAATAACGTACAGCCTAATCAGCATTATTCATAAGCTTCATCCTAATTTTAATTATGTGTCGGACTCAAATGTTTACCTGACAGATTTGTCTACCTACCACAGGGCAAAACCGCTACATTTTGAAACTAGCCTGACACTGGGTAGTTGATCTGAGCAAAATGCTGGATCAAATATTAAAATTTACAATATAACTTACAAAATATGAATACACCAAGGGTAATGTTATTGTTTTTTTGTATCATTGTACATTATATTGAGTTAGGCTTAAGAAAGTTTATTTTGGGTTATACTGTAGATGTGTAATCACTTAAGAGTCATCTATTTTGATTTATTTCTAAATGATTTGCCTTGAGACCATTTAATACTATACCTCTATGCAAATTGATCCCTTAAAATAGAAGAAAAATATCTCTCTCCTGTATCGCTACACATAAGACTGAATACGAATTACGTCTGAGGTCTGATGAACTAACTATCTACTATGAAATACCATGGAAATGACCTGCGATTGCCTGGCAATACAATGTTTATGCTACTGCTATGTCAATATAAATAACCAAACGTCCACATTTCCTTTATACACCAGATTCGTCTAGGACCTCATATAACTTGAGTTCATGCTGTTTTCTCCAAAGATGACTCATGGCTAATGACACGTGGTGTATTCAAACTCTGGTGACGGCTTTCCACCTATCGAAGTTTATGTCCCTGTGTTGATGGAGGAAGGGTAAATGTTTGTAAGCTTTCTTTTGTTTACGTAAGATGCAATCTATTCTAGTCCATGTAATAAATATAATTATGAGCCATTCATGGTTTCAATATACATTACATTTTTTTTCAGATCTAATTTCAACGTGTGCATTGTTTCATGTGTATTCGTCACACTTTAGCAGTTGAATTGATCACTTCCTGAGTGCTGATATCAACAATATATCATCTGCTCTCCACTGTCCATGTACACTGCCATATTTTCACAGTATAAATATTAAGTGCTACAGATTAAAATGCTGGAAAAGTCCCGCTCATTGTCCCTGTCGACAACGGCAAAGTCATAGGTTATTTTACTTCCTCTGATATCCTTATTTCTGTTTGCCAGCAACTACACTTGAACATCCGTTGTCTGTTTCCTCCCTCAAGGTCCCAGTCAAAATTTACATGAACTAAAACATGGCTCACGTTGTACCATATACATCCAGTCATGTGGCATTCATTGTCTTTGCCAGTGTCATCTCAGACCACCATCGGCGTGTCTGAGAAGACTGAGCTGATGGACTCCGCTACTGACTTCTTCCTCTTGCCCTTCATGAGAGAACCAGTCTCAGCATCTGCTTCGTCATCCTCCTCATCCCCATTGGGGTTCAGCTTGCCGTTCTGGCCCTGCAAGTCCTTGGAGTCTATGAATGCCACGTGCCTGTTCTGCTCCGCCTTGAGCACTGGGTCCTCATGGGAAGGAGTCACACTGAGCATGGACGAATGGATGCTGTCCTCACCCTTACCCTTATTGGGGCAGCAGAAGCAGCGGCATGGCGTCAGGTAAAGGTAAATGAGCACCAGCACCACACTGGCCAGACAGCCCACCAATGTGGTGTAAGCGGTGTTTAGGGAATCCCCTCCCCCATGCATGGTGAAGTTGTGAACCTTCAGCACCACATATATGGTCTCATTGAAGACCTCGTTCATTGCTAAGCAGGTGTAGGTCCCAGAGTCCTCAGGCCTCACAGGACTTATCTGCAGACCTCCATCTGGTAAGACTTTGGCTGTCTGGTTGTTTCCAGGTTTCACCACCACATTGCCAGGCATCGTCCAGATCTTTACCATGTCCCTGTGTTTGGTGTCACAGCCAAGGATCAGCGTTTGCTCAAGAAAAGCCTCTTCATCTGCCTCCTTGAATGTGCTGCAATTCATTTGTTCACCGCTGAGTTCAAAAACACCTACTTGGGTTTTTGGCAGGCCAGGCAGTAAGCATGTGTAGTCATCTTTGAAGTCCACAGCGGAGTTGAGTTTTCGAATGTACCAATGTGCAAGGAGGGTGTAGAGTTCACAGTGACACAGCAGAGGGTTATTGTGGAAGTAGAGGCCATTTCTAATCCAAGCAGGCAGCACCTGGAGCTCATCAACTGGTAAGATCTTGATCTTGTTGGAGGACACATCCAGGAGGCTAAGTTTCTCCAGGCGAGACTTATCCTTGATCAGCTCCGCTGGGAAACGGGAGATGTGGTTCCGACTAAGATAGAGCTTCTGAAGGTTGGTCATGCCAGAAAAGGCTGTGCGGTCAATCTGGGAAATGTGGTTATTGTACAGCAAGAGAACCTCCAGGTTGACCAAAGGCTCAAAGATGAACTCATCCAGCTGCCGCAAATTGTTAGAGGACAAGTCCAAATAGCGCAGGTGCTTTACGTACACAAATGCCTCTGAAGACAGGAAGTTGAGACCATTATGGCTGAGGAGGAGGTTATGGAGCTTAAGGAGCTTGACCGGGGTCCACTCAGATCGCAGCCGTGTTATGTCGTTATAGCTGAGATCCAGTACAGAAGTGTAGAGTGGTAGACCTGTCGGGACGGTGGTAAGGTTCATCTTGGAGCAGCTCACTATGTTTGAGGCGCAGATGCACGTCTTATGGCAGTTTAGGGTAGATCCCGCTGCCCCTGGAAGCCAGAGGAGAGCTATGCAGAGGGTGAAGGCGAGGGCCCATCTCGGACGCTTGTTCCAATGAGGTAATGTTTCCAACAGGCTGTCACCTGTTCTGATAGAGGGCTGCAACATGCTAGCAGTTGATCTAAATCCCTGAGAGGTTCACTACGATCCCATTCTAAATGAACAGCATGAGAGAGCAGCTGGAGGATTCCCAGGCATTGCTGATTGACAGCTGGAAAAAAAGCAGAAACAAGGGCGATAAATAGATATTATTATCTGTTATGATATGGATGGATGGATGGATGGATGGATGGATGGATGGATGGATGGATGGATGGATGGATGGATGGATGGATGGATGGATGGATGGATGGATGGATGGATGGATGGATGGATGGATGGATAGATAGATAGATAGATAGATAGATAGATAGATAGATAGATAGATAGATAGATAGATAGATAGATAGATAGATAGATAGATAGATAGATAGATAGATAGATAGATAGATAGATAGATAGATAGATAGATAGATATGCCATAGAGGAAAAGCATTAAAATACCATATTAGCAGTTACCGTATGTACTGTATAAGTATTGTAGTGATTTGGAAGAAATTGTCCCTTTTAGCAAGCAAGCATTTTAATTATTTGGCAGTTGGAATAGCTTATAATAATATATGTTTGAATATAGCTCAAACTCTATTTTTTATCAGATTTTATCTGTAAGTAATCCATTGCTTAATTTGCAAATAAAGCAGCCTGCAGCCACAGTCAGAATTAATGCACACCCTGGGATGACTGCAATTTTATTATTTGTTTTGCATGTGCACAGTCCTGGAATACATGTCCTCATTTACTTCCCAACTCTGCAACCATGCAGTCAGACATGCCCAGTAGCCACTGTATCTCTGTCTTGCCCATATAGTTTCCTGCACGCATATACAGTGCAAACTTTGCCCTGCTGCCAATGCGCGTCTTCCTTTAAAATAAATAAACACACACCCTTTACTCACGTTAACCCCTGTGCATTCACACTCAGGGAAAACACGCATTAACCCCCCCCCCCTTCCCCCCAAATGTAGCACCCCCCTGCTATCTGTCCCTCTCTCCTTCGCTCTCTCTACCCATCTAAGATCATCACACAGAAAAAATACTGCAGTAGCCTACAATATCAAACATAAATATAACACAGGTGAAATCATGAACACTTTCACGTCATGCCACATTTTAAAATGTCCCTGTCCGTTTGTGGAAGAGCTGTGCAAACGTTGCATTGCACCATTCTTCAGAAGAAGAAAAAAACGAGCATAACATGGGAACGTGAGCCGAGAGATGTAGAAGGACACCGACAGAGCCACCTACCTTCAACCTGGAAACAGCGATGTTGGATTGTATTAAAAGTCCCTCGTCTGTTTACAATGTTGCTGCACTCAGATAGTTCCCGTCTGAATGAATCTGTGTGGCTGCTTCAGAGGACAACAACGGATGCAGAGAGGAGGGAGAGACTAGACAAAATAATCCGGGTCCACGCTGCATCCAATACCCGGTGCAAAATTACGCAAAAATGATTACGTAAAGAACAGACAGTGCACGTCCTTTTTTAGCTACCGACAAGCACCGATTATGGACTCAGTTTTAATCATCTAACAGGAATATATTATTGCTCTGGATACACACGTCACGACCTATCCGTCCTTTGTCGATAATTGGCGCAGTTTGAGCAGGTCCTGCTCCTGTCTGCTCTCATCAGCAGTCATTGAGATCATTTAGAATGAGCAGTTCGTAGCTAACAGTCTTCCCCGTGGTTTGCTGTTGCAGTGGTTGACTTGTTTTGGTCAGAGGTAGTGCGCTCAAACCCAGAAGGCGCTGT
Source organism: Ammodytes marinus (assembly GCF_949987685.1). Classification (NCBI taxonomy): domain Eukaryota; kingdom Metazoa; phylum Chordata; class Actinopteri; order Uranoscopiformes; family Ammodytidae; genus Ammodytes; species Ammodytes marinus. Next base: position 10,744,450 of record NC_137211.1, on the reverse strand, counting down.
TTCCCGAAGGTCGCACTAAAGATGCGCTTCGGAAACGCACTATAGGAAAACCACCGGAGGGCTCCAATGATGGGGTGAGGGGTCGAACCTGCCAAAAAGTTACAGTATGACAGTTCACACAATTTTAAACGTTAATAAAGGGTTTGTGTCTGTAGGATGAAAGTTTGCCCTAAATGATGGACTAAGTTTTCATCTACATCACTGCCATCATTATCGTCACTATATTATGATCAACTTTGCCAAGGATCATTGATTCAATCCGTCAAACATACTGGTCAGACTGACACAAATTCTGTTGTGTGCATTTATGCTTGCAGGAGAAAAACATACAGTATTCATCTTGGTGACCCTTGACCTCTACCCTAGCACCATCTTTACTGTAGATCACATTATTCATCCTTGTATCCTCCTCACCCTTGTAACCACATTCACTAAATCGATATCCTCATCATCGTAATATCCTTTTAACATTACCGTTTGGTCTGATATAGAGACATCATACAGTATGTAATATTACAAAAGGAATAGAGCTCAAACCATTTTTCCTGAATTTTCTGTGAATGTATAATTTGTGTCAGGAGGACAAGGGGAGACAAACACCTAGGCGGCTGGATGTTCTTGCTCACCTGCAGAATAAGACACAGGTTTTACTTACATGTGGCCATATTCAGTACCAGTTCATAGCACCATCCGACAGATGAATCTGTTAACAGCCTCTACATGTTTTGACCACTCCCACATTTTTTTATTTTGCCACCCATATATGTGGGTTTCAGTTCATAATGAGCACTTTCTTTTGTTGATTAATTATCATAAGGGTCAATGCAGTTGCAGTTCAACCATTATGTATTGAAGCCTTGTAACTGAGGCATGCACAAAAAGCTGCCAACAATGCGCAACTATTTTGGTCCAACAAAATGCAATGCTGAACAATGTCCAGTGCCTCATTAGTGCAGTGACATCTTTGAAACAGGTCCAGGTTTACACTCACTGGCAGCTCTGTTTAAACCACATCTAGTCTAGGGTATTTAAATGAGACATGAACTTCTACTTATAGTATAATTATGATAATAATATATTATTTATGTGAGTATTTAGCCCATGTAACATATATTTATATCAATACCTTATTTTTTGGATGAAATTTTCCCGAAGGTGGCCTGTACGGACTGTATTTGACCATGGCTGTTTATGAGTGCCTACAGAGCGGGGAAAACCTTGTCATTTTTTTAATCTATTTTGGTTCTCCTCAATATACAGATTCTGCAGTGAGCCTGGCTTTGGAAAAGGCTGTGGGAACCCTTGCATTGCCAATAAACTGCTTCACCAGCACAGACTCACCAGAAACAATTTAATAGACAAAGATTTTAGCATCAGGGGACAGCGTGTGAAGTCATATGATGTTTTACTGAATTGAGAAATTATATGAACAGGTTATGACCAACTTCTGAGAATTAAGATAATTATAGATCAGGCATCACTGTAACTGGGATTATTTCAATATCAGTCAGACCCTGAAGTTGGGGTAATTTCAAAACCTCATCTTTGTCATTAAGTTCAGACTCATATGACCAAGTCACTCGTATTTTACTGGTTTAGTAGACTTGACCTTTCTCTTTGGTGCAAGGCTAGATCCTACCTGTGAAGCATGACAGAGTATTAATCACTTCAGACACTCTGTTGGTGCTGGAGTGGCCTAGAAACAATGTGCTTTGGCAGGCGAGACAAACTGATGTGAGGCAGGTTTAGCTACAGGTATAAAAACTTGCTTTAGGGAAATTCACTGACAAATAAATTGTAAAAGCACAAGATTAATCATTTGAAAAAAATGGTTTTATTCAGTAAACTTCCTCAAACTCAGACTTGAGTTGAGTGATAAAGCGGCACAAACATGGATTTATATGAGATGAATTCTGAGTAATGTAATCCATGATGTTATGTAAATATACCTGTTGGAGACATCTCTTTGTCATTCGGCATGGAGTGATATGCCAGGAAACCCAGAGTGACTGAGTGTGGAACCTCTGTCTGACCAGATCATTGTAGCACTGTGACACTGTGAGATGGAGCTGAAAGTGATTAATGTTCTGTTCAACTCCACTTCCTGCTGAGATAGGGATTGTGTTGCCTGGCAACTGCCTGCGGCCTTTCGCTGACTGTTTTGGCTCCGTGGCAAATGCGAGGTGGCCTTGCCTTCTCTTGTTTATCTCCGTGTACCTGTCCGGATGGGATTTCTAGCAATGTCACGATCTCTAGCAATGTCAGGATCTCTACTAAAATAATATATATATATATATAGGCTATATATATTTTATGTCTTCATGAACAGAGGGTCTGAAAAAAAACCATTTGTTACCAAATATAATTAGCCTACCTATTCCACAATTTATCAGTTTATATTAAAATATTGAAAAACGTGTCAGAACCTTTTTGTTTCTCTGCAAAGCTGTTGGTAAAGGCAGGCAAGAATCAGAATCCCTGACTCCACCACTTATTAATAATTAAGTGGTGGCAGCATTGTTAAGTGACTTTATGGCTCTTGTAACCAGCACTTTAGAAGCTGGGAAAGCAATTTCCTCACCTGAGATGACCCGTTCAGATTATAACATGCAGAGCTACAATAGACCCATTCTGAAAGCTATTATCTTCATTCTATGCCCAGGGGTATTATCAGTGCGATCTCTTCTGTTTTTAGAGCCTAATACCGATGTAAATTATGTTTACATACTTCAGGCTCTTTCTGTGTTCCACCTGGCTTCTCTGCTGACATTGTAAACACACACTGTTGTCTCTGAGCCACTGGTTTACACAACATACACAATTGGATGCGACTAGACTCCATGCCTACACACACTGGACCTGCAGCTGAGTCCACAACATGGCACATATGACAAAGGTTTCTCTTTGCCCATGCTTGTGATTAATCTTATCGTCTCGTATTCCTTGTGAACATGTTTTAAAACGTGGGGGAAAGAAAAAAATAATAATTGGACATTTGAAGGCAATGAGTTGTGACCACAACTCTGACATATTATCACCATTCAAGAATATACAATATGCCTTAAAGGTGAAGTAAGGGATATTTATGTTAATATACGTGTTAAATCGCTCTATATTCATACAGTGATCCCGTATATAGTGTGCACGTTTCATAACTCAGATCTCTCAGTCACCCGCTCTGCATGTAATCGGCAAATAAACTTTTCTGGGATCCCACAACTGATATCCAATCAGAAGAGAGATCGCTACAAACTGGCACGTCTCACTGCCGGTGCACGTGCAGAGCGACAGATGGGTCAATGTTTATGCGCCTATAGCGGAGCAGGTAAAAATCCTTCCCAATGTCTGTTTTGATAGTTTTTATCAAAACTAACACTTACGGATCTGAGATGATGCTAAATAACTCGCTGGGACAAGGGAGGGGACTGCTAACTGCAGTCACTGACAGGAAGTTAGATAAAAAAAACCTTTTCGCTTACAGCACCTTTAAGATGTTGACCAACAGTTTCTTATTTACACATCCACAGTTGTGTTTTTACCACCTTGCGAATCTAATCCCAATATTCACTCTCTTTTAACTCTGTGTTTGGTCCCTACCAACTCATTTGAGTAATATCTGGCTCTACATTGGCTAAATATTCCACTATGTCCACCAGCATCTGTAGGTCAAGCTGCATCTCAAACGTATGCTATATGGGATATCAAGGTAAACAATGCAGTTGCAAGCTTTAAAGCTAAACGACATGCTGAAGCTCACTATAAACCTCTTTAAGATTAATACCCATTGGGTAAGCTGCTTGTTTGCAAACCTACGACACTCTCTGACTATGTAGGTGATTTCGCACCAAGCAGCACTTTGTTTGTGTTTGTATATGTTATGTTGAATACACATTCTTTGTGAGAATTCTCAGAAAGTACAACAATATTTTCCCAACAGATGAATTGACAGAATGTTAAGCTTAAACGTCCTATCCCACCACTAAATCACTTCTTCCCAGGCAAAATTTGCACTAATTTGCAAATGAATTTGTTCTGGGTCATTATTGTTAAAATGAGGAGAGCTGCAGATTCAGGTGATGATTCTCTGTAGGTTCTACTCATTCAAAACTGCTTTTAGATGATTTCCTGATTCATTTTCTCACTTAAAAGTCTAAATGGGCGGGGGCGCTTGTGCTGTAGTAGTTGTTAGAGCAACCCCCCACTCGCAGCAGACCAGGGTTCCAATCTGGCGCTTGATTTGATCTCTGTCTTTTCCACACTATCAACTAAAAGCAAAATGCCAAAACATTATCTTAGAAAAAAAAGTGTTAATGGGCTGAAGTGACACTGTTTTACATCTGGTTTGGATCATGCAATAAACACTAGTAAGACACCAAAGACAGTTTTAATAATGTATTAGTTTAAAATGAATTGTGTGTTTGTGACGCAGGTAACTGTAGCTAAGTGAGTAGTTTAGCTCATATGGGTTCATGTTGCCCTTCTTGCAGTGTCACTTCCCTCTGGCTTACATATACATGTAAATTGCAGGAATGGTCTTGAGAAAAAAGATTCCTCGTATTCTTTGTCTTGACTACATCTGGACTGTTCTCGGTTACCATGGCAACTCTTTCATTTTCTCATTTGATCAGACGGGCAGGGATGAAACAAGGGCACTCGAAAATCCTATCTCGGAGAAAAAGCCCACATGGACGGCACATGCTTCAATAAAAAGCAAAGCTGTTTGTAATCTTGGCTCATCTTATTCTCCCATTGCTTAGCAACAGGCCCGTGCTTTTGCCCATGTGCACTTCTCGATGTGGGAGACCACTACTCTAAATCATGGAGAAGGGGCTGCAGGTGTCAGCCTACACTCAGTCGCCTGGGAGCATAGATTATGGATGTAATCAGGATGTAATCAGGAGGCACGGTACACATTCTTTTCACTCACTAATTAAAGCTGTCACAAATGCAGTTACAAGCGTCAATTTTATAACTGCACATAATTACCTCTGCCACGTGAAACTGTCCCCATTACAGATATTTATTTAAAGCTGTATCTGGGAAATGTTTCAAATGTGCAATCAGATGTACCGTGAAGATAGATAAAACCAAGTATACAGTATCATTTTGTTTTGTCGAGGTACTGAATAGAGAGAGGAGAGGTATTAGAAGACAAGATATTTCCCAGACTCTATCTCTAATACCTGATAATCCGTTCCTCAGGGCAAAGATAAAGGAGTTGATGCATGCTGCTTGTTCCCAAAGGAAACAGATGATTCCCTACTAATTAACTGTGTGAGAAAACAACGCTTATCCTCTGCCTTTGCAATAGCAGTCGTGCCCCTGCACCCCGGCCAATAAGATGAGGTCCCCTGGAGATGGCAGTAAAATACTCTTTAATAGTCAATGACTCATTGCCTTGATTATGTTTGGTTTCCTTTGTCAGAACCAATAATTCAGACATTAGCTCGTGATAGGGATGTACAGTATGTTCCTTTGGTTAGAAATGACACCAGCAGTTTTAGCCTGCAGTACATCCTGTATTCAAACACTCAGCCCCAAGTGCTCCTGTGTATCCACCTCTTGTTCAGTTTTTCACTCTGACTCTCTTCTTACTCCCTGCTCTGGAGCCATTTTGGACACATGTCAGAGAGGTGCAGTAGACGAGGCAGTAGCACCATTCAACACTCTGCATCCCTCGCAAATGACTGCACATCCCAGAGTCCCTCTCGTTATGTTTCGTTAAGAGCCCATCAAGCCAGAGAGGACAGGTTAAAAAACGTTGACCTCCAGGGCTTGTTTGCCGAACACTTTTCAGTTCTCAGTCTACGGACATTAGTTGCACATCAAGCCTGTGTGAAGAGGTCTCCTCTACAGCTCTCCAGTCAAACGACTATGATTGTGCTCCAGGGGAGACAGAAAACTGCATCTGCATTTTACAGTGGAGGCTGAGAGGAAAGCGTGCAGTGAGTTTTTTCTTCTACTGAGAGATGATCGTTCCACACTAACACATGAAGTAGCAGAGGAATTATCAAAGTCAAATATAGAAGAGCAAAACTGTTGTGCATTTGTCAATAGTTTTGTGAATACAACATTTGTAAATCCTCATTTGAAAATACACTGCTGCAGTACCAGAATGGAAGTGGATGCCTTTTTGCTAATGTGCATGAATAAAACCGTACTTCACATCGTACATTTTTTTTTTCTACAAAACCTCAGCGAGCCAAAAATGGAAACATTACATTATGATGGCCTGAGTGCTATATGATACAGGAAGGGAGTGTAATTGAGAGGCTGAGTGGCTATATACCTCTGGAGTCCCAACCCAATCGAGATTGAGGAGCCTGAAAACATAAATATGCCGCACCTTACGCATGAAATGCTGATGAAATTTCCTCAAAACCATAAATCAAATGTGCCTTGATGGGACAGAGAGAGAGAGAGAGAGAGAGAGAGAGAGATAAGAAGAGACACGGCTGAAAGAATAGGTTGTTGATACGAGGGGAAGGGAGGGCAGTAAAGCGATAAAGAGTGTCCTTTTGCTTCTCTAATTCAAGTGTCCTGTTGTATCATTAGATCAGGGGTATTTACTGTGTGCCTTTATTTATTCAGCTGCAGGCTGTGAATAATGGAGCACACACTGAGACGGTTCCCTGTCAGCAGAGGTGAAGTCACAGGTCACTGAGCTCCAGGGGTGGAAGAAGTATCGATATATTTTACTTAATTAAAAGTAGCAACAACACACACACACACGCACTATAAAAAATGTATCTTACATATATAATATTGTATATACAGTAGAAAATGGAGCTGTGTGTGTGTCGGTTTGATGCAGTTGTGTACACCTTTTTGATTAATGGAGTCATCGATGCTTTCTGGTGCTGCTAAATTTAGTCGTCATTCTCAAAGCACTTAGTCTCACCTTCTTGTTTCCCATCATGAGGTCATCCCCCTGAGCATTGCTTCCTCTCACTCCCCCTGAACTCTGGCCTTCAAATCATCAGCCAAAACACAATCTGAGCTCCCATTGCATAAGACACACTCCTCACACAAGTTGCACTGCAGTGACTCCGATATGAGTAAGAGGATTTTATAAAGACTTTCCCCTTTCTAATCAACCTTCATTTTTAGGCTCTTTCCTGCAGGCTTTGTCCAATCCCACAATGCACTAGTGGGGAGTAAGCGCAAAAAGCCAACTCAGCAGCAGTTCAAGACAGACAGACAGATAGACAGATCCATGTTATGCTGTAACTGTAACCTTTGCAGTTGTTATATAATGTTTCCTGATGCTGATGAGGCAGTGAATGATGAGGAGTGAATAAGTCTGTTACTTTGGTGCTGGGTGATGTATCTATTATTCAGGTGTGGGGTTCTTCTGTCAACCTTCTACGACTGGACCCTCACTGACAGATGTAGCAGGTGAGCATCAGAAGTGAAAGTGCACACTTCAGTTTCAAGAAGCAGAAGAAAATAAATGTAGAAAGTCAGGGAAAGTCTACTTTTTCAAGTGACATTCCTGCTTATTTACCCATATGCAGTTATGTTCATTGTTTCATAAATGTAACATAGTGGACCTTTAAATTTGAAGGTGCCAAATGTTCCGGAAAAAGTTATAGGCCATTTTTTCACAGCACATATTTTAAATTGTCATGGTAGCAAAAGATTTTAAAATGTTTGAATACCTCTTGTATGGTAATGCACTGATAGAGGAGCAACATTATTAGACACTTTAAGTCGTGTCTGTCTGACCAACTGACAAATATAAGTCCAATATTGTATTCTCCTTTTAGCACTTGTTCTCATGCTTTTTTAGTTTTTAGCTGAAAACAGATGCCTGCCTCGTCTGTAAAACACTCACTGAAGAGACCAATGGCAGTGATCCAAAACAGTAGTTAAGGACCAAATGTATGACAAAGGTTGCTTGAATTTGTTTGGATAAAAGCACTATACACAGTAATTGCAGCAATTCAAATCTAGTCACAAAACCCACCCCCTATTCGACCAGCTTCAACTCTTATGTTGAAAGCAGGACTATGCATTTGACATAATATTTGTACACTGTGGTATTGCTTATTAGCTATACAAAATAATATTTAAAGATATACAGTTTATATATTTTTTTCCGGAGATTAAATTGAGATTTACTCGACCTTCAGAGGAAGCGGGTGACTCATTTGGACAATGCTTCTGCAGCCCTGATTCCATCCGATTTGGTGCCTGACATGATCATGATAATGGCTATCCAGTGTCCAGGGGCGTCATACACACTGCAACAAAAACAACCACAATCGGCGGAAAGAGCCCGGTGCTTTAGGGATCACGACAGTGAGAGGGCGCCTGTAAATTAAACAGATTTCTTTTGTGTGTCTGTGTCAGCCTGTAATAATCTTCTGCTTCTGCTCGAAGGGATTTAAAAGGATCCACTTCTCTTGCTCTTGCCTCTATTAATCACAGCCTCTCTATTTCCTGTAGTATGTGTGGAGGTTTCTAGGGAACAGAGGTTTAATGCAGGGTCATTATTGCAATTCCATCCTGTTTCTGCTGACATTGACACCCAGCTGTGTGCACAAACACACATTAAAGATAAAAAGATGATTGTTCCCTTGAGCACTACCACTCTTTATAACCTGTTACTAGGTTATTTATTTCATCTGATTTAGCATTAATCACAGAACGACAGAGCCATTACTTTTTTCTTCTAATCTGCCTTCCCTAGTAGCCACGCAAATCTGCAAATGCACAATTATCATCTTCTAGTTCCTGAATATACATTCACAATTGTATTATTTTCTATCTGTATGAATCTACCCATGAATCACATTTAAAGTGCTTTGTTAAAAATAATTTAGTTTAATAACTTAAACTAAATAGCATTTGTATTGTTAATGATAAAACATGTTCAGCTTTAATGATTAATTCCATATAACATATAACATATTGTCATACTGCGAATCATTGCTAAGTCACCAAATTTGACAGAGACCGTATTATGTCATTAAAGATCAATAAAGCCAGAAGGAAGCAGATGTATTTACAGGTGATACTTTTCTCTTGTTCCGGGTATATTTGAACTGTCAGAAACCACTGAGGGGAAAAAGCGACTCTCAATTTTCTCTCTCTCTGAATGAACATAATGTGAACAGGCATATTCCCAGCGGGCCACTTTTGTGTCCAAACCGATGTCAAAATCAAACCTACATCCTTTTTTGTTGTATTTTGCAGTCAGCAGGTAAGAGTGAAATGTTTCAGTTCATATCCAGCATTGTAAGCTAGATCATGCACTGTTATATCGTTCCTTCTTTTTTTAGGGTTGTTGTAACACTTTGTCTGAGCTTAAAGGCTGCTCTGCTGATTTCCAGTTTGTCACCCTGCTGAATGCTGAGAGCCGGCTTGCATTATTAACAGTGCAGCATCTGTCTGGATTTTTGCAACATCAACAGCCCTGGAGGACTCTCTTGCTCTAATGAGGTCAGAAGACATGAGCAAGACTGCAATGAGATAAAGAGAAAAAAAAGGAAGGATTAAGAAGAAAAGATTAAGGAAACAAAGCTACCAATACAGTATGCTGCTCTGGCATCTGACTGCAGTCCTTACATAGTTAGATAGATAGTTTTCATTTCAGTGGTCTCATAGGAGTTGCTTCATAGAGCAAAGACCACCAGCAACCCTTTACTTGCCGAGTCACAGATGGAACTGCATCTAATTTGATGTGACAGTGATTGAAAGGCTGGCAAACTGTACAAAAAGACATGGCAAGTAGTTGCCTCAATGTTCTGCTTTTGCAGACCTCAGGCATTTGTAATGCTCTCATAAATATTTATGTCTGCGTAATGCTTTTTTTCCATCAGCTGTCAAACCTGAGAAAATAGGTTGTGCAGTATTTTTTTCTCAGGAGGATGGCTTATTTGGGATAAAATAGTGATGTCTTTTTAGATATAAATTTAAATCAATGGGCTCATAAAAGGGGGCAGAACAGACTAACAACAATCACACGCTCAGTTGATTTGTAATGTCCTGAGCATAACCCCCCCATGTCCATCTCTCCCCAGGCTCTGCAGGCCTGACCCTGGATGTTTTGCTGTCGGGAGAGACAAGGCCAGGCCAGAGTCCACATGAAAACATCAACTTATTAAGTGCATGCTCCGTATACATAGACTGAAACGTATTTAATCTTTTTGTTCGTTAACCACTGTTTGGATAATGTTTCCATGATTTCCATGTTACTATTTACAGTGCTTACATAAAACAAAAAATTAAAACAAAAAAAGGATGAGCTCATTAGTTATATAACTACACATTTGTTCTGAAGGGAGAGAGTTAGAAAGAATAATCCTCTTCGGCAAAAATACAAAGTTACAGATTACTCCCACTCTTATAACATCAAAATAAACCAAGAACTGAAAGGGGGGCTAAGTGAAGATACAGCTGGCCGGCCTCTGCTGTTGAGGGTAGATGCTCACTGAGAGGAAATGCACTTCTGTCACTCTGTGCTCTGAGTGCTCATATTAATGGTACTGTATATTGATGTTACATCTAATACTGCTGAGTTCAAGGGAAATAGGGTCTGCAATATAAATGCAAATGTGCTGAGAGGAGACATGTGATGAATGTTGGGCAACTTGTAGGGTAACGGTTCTGCTCGATGTTGCTGCCATTAATCAACTGAGTGATTTCACTGCAGCTATGGGACATCCCTTGAGGTTTCTTAATGTATTTTGAATAATTATGCATAATTATAATAACAAGTACAAAGCATTTGTCACTGTATGAAGGGTTAACAATAGAATTATAAATTAGGCTACATATGCTGCTCAAGACAGAGAGAGAAGAAACCCCAACCTTTCTTACACAGTCTTATCAAACAACAATTAAATATTTTTGCCAGTTCTGATTCATATCATTGTGTCCCCCTGATGTATTTCTGGTCCACCAGGCCTGGAGATGCACCCTTTGTAAGTGGCTGTGTGTCCTTCTTACTGGTCGTATCTTGCCGCAGTGTAAAGCAGCAAAGCAGCTGTAGGTCATTAGTCATTCAGCCAAGGACATCTCATCTCTCTGCACCACCAGCCAGATGCCACTGTATGCAACTGTATGTTCTTTATCATGAACATAATCATCTCTGGAAAGTCAGAGTCCCCAAATTGTTTCCAGGGGGTACAAACAGCAGTCAAACTGATTGTAAAGCTGATTCTCAAGTAGATTTGTAAGTTTCTGGAAAGACACATTTTTACAATCATCAGAAATGATCAAAGAATCCGTCAAAATACATTAGATTACTGATGTTCCGTGATATAATAAAAATCATTGACTTGAAGGAGTCATGATGTTCTCACACTAAAAAGTGTGAAACTGGAAAGAGTCACTGAGCGGTGTATCTTTCCAGTCAGTCACTAAGTGATAATAAAAGTAACACTTGAATCACTACGAATGTGAACATTCTGAAAAAGCAAAATAAATACAATATGCTAAAACTTGTAACAGCAGTTATAAAAACTACATTAACCAGTAGATGCTGGTTCTTTTATTGTGGTTAAGTGTTTTTATGCTTTCCTGCAGACAGTCGAGTGTCGGCACTCATCCGTAACTCATTGTGTGCAGAGGATGACAGTGCCAACCTGGAGCCAACAGAGAATGCTAATTGTGTCTGTTTGGACTCCAATGCATGATTCTGGGAAATCAAACAGTTACTGTCAATGGTAAGTGTGTTCTCTGTCTGCCTACAGAGGCCAGGGCCCAGCAAGCTATCCAATTGTGTAATTGTTATAAATATATTTATTGTGACAGCTCTAAACAAAGTTAAATCAAATTTAAACTTAAGAAGTACTTTGCATCCTTGCATTTGCTGTAAAATACATATTTCCTTACACAATACAATTATTCACAAAACATACAATTTGTATTGGGTATTGTATGTGTCCAGTTCAGCAGAATTAATGTTCAAAACCAGGTAAGATAAAATAAGTTATGATCATGCTCTAATAACTCTGAAATAATAAGTGGATCATGCAGATCAACATTTGACAACACGTATTCTCTCCATTGCTGTGGATTTGAACAAAACAGTGAGAGACTTGAAGTAAGAAATGTATTTTGGATCACTACTCTTTTCCGTAACCCTTGCAGCTGAGCCGTATTTGAATTAAATGTTGCTTAATTTGTGATTAGGAGTGAAGCTGAAACACTCCTGCATGGTTTTTATCAGCTCTGACAAGCATGTGCACCCTCCCTCCCTCATCTGGAAAGGTGCATGGTGGGGTGTTAATAATCAATGTGATGAAGATAAACCTGGAGCAAATCTAATTTTAACTGTGATCAGATAGTGGCTGCCAGCATGTCTTATAAATGACTTTCATGCATCAAACATGATAACGAAGAGAAAAAGTCGTAATACTTGTTTATTATAAAAGTAAAACAATTATAAATATTCTTTGTTATTGATTTTTGTAGTTCATTTGCTTTTAAAATAACACACTCAGATGCTGGTATGTTTGAATAAACATGACTGTGTCGTGGAGCTCTGCCCCAATCAGGATCTCTTCTTGCTAGAACGTGTCTTGGGGTTTCAGGTGTTGTTATGTACTATCTATGGTTGTAGCCTAGTTACTTCTTAAATGTG